>NC_142014.1:24069265-24356765 GCF_049901735.1 Notechis scutatus
AGCATGGGAGGCAGAGAAGAGATGGGGTTGGCGGGGCCAGTCAGAGGTGGGATTTGCCGGTTCTCCGAACTACTCAAATTTTTCGCTACCGGTTCTCCAGAACTGGTCAGAACCTGCTGAAGACCCACCTGTGGTTCAAAGTTACAATGGCACTGAAAAACGTGGCTTGTGACCAGTGATGCAATTCAACCAGTGTAACAAGCATGTGCACAGCATTTAGAAAAGATAATTTTTAGCTATAAAATACTGACCTTCTGCTTGCAGCTCCGGTGAGTAAAACAGCTGATGCGCGGCAACTTCCTCTGCTGCGTGAATCAGCTGTGCTCCAAAACAAGGAAATAAAGCACAGGGAAAGGGCAGGTGGGCGGGACCCAAATGATCACCGGAACTACCGGTTCACCAGAACTGGTCCAAACTGGTAGAATCCCACCCCTGCTTATGACCGTTTTTCCACAGTTATGACCTCTGCAACATCCCCATGGTCATGTGATCAACATTCAGATGCTTGGCAACGGCTTCGTATTTATGACGGTTGCAGTGTCCCGGGGGTTACACGATCCCCTTTTGTGACCTCCTGACAAGCAAAGTCAACGGGGAAGCCGGTTTCGCTAAGCAACCGTGTTACAAATTTATCAGCCGCAGCGATTCACTTAACAACGGTGGCAAGAAAAGTCATCAAGTGGAGCAATACTCACTTAACCAATGTTTCACTTTCACGGCAGAAACGTTGGGCTCAATTGTGGTCATATGTCGAGGACCTCCTGGATAAGCAAACAGCTGTTATGTGTCGATATTTGCACAGTTGTGCGAGCCAACTGTATTCCTGGTGACACTCTAGGGAGGCCAAAGTTGGGATTTTGAAGAAGTAGGAAAAGAAGAGTGCCGATGCTTTTGAACTTTGGTGTTGCAGAAAACTCCTGAGGCTACTGAAGTCAACCAGGAAAACAATCTGATGGATCGTCAATCAAATCGATCCAGAATTCTCACTCGAGGCACAAATGACTACCAGGCTACTTTGGACCCATATTATGCAAGGAAGCAACTGTCAGGAAAAAATTGTAATGCTGGGAAAGAAGGATGCAAACGAGGGGACAATGACCAGCAGTAAGCTGGGTGGACGTAGTTACAGTGGTAATAAATGTGCAGTTGGAAGAGCTGAAAGACTAATTTATGGACATATTGTCGTGTTGGAGATCAACAGAGCCCTGGTGGTGCAGTGGTTAAAATGCAGTGTTGCAGGTGAACTCTGCCCACAGCCTGGAGTTGGATCCTGATGGAGTTCAAGGTTGATTCAGCCTTCCATCCTTCTGAGATCAGTAAAATGAGGACCCAGAGTGTTGGGGGCGATATCATGAAAATAATGCTTCTATGTTGTAAACTACCCAGAGAGTAAAGCACTAAGGGATGGCATATAAGTCTAAATACTATTGCTGTTGCTAAAAGCCTGAACATAAAAAGTATCTCAGAAATTAAAATAATAGTTTAAATTTTGAACGGCTTATTGTTAAGGTACTGAGATTTAAGAGCTGACCAGTTGTAAAGCTGATGCAGTGTAAAGCTGATGCAATGTAAGGCTGATGCAATATAAGGATGATGAAATGAAGACGAATCAGCATTGGTATTGCCTCTTTAAGACTAAGAGTGGGTCCACAGAAGTTTTACCACTTTAAGAGGTGTCTATATAAGGTGGCCATTAGAGAGTGTATTCTCTCACCTTGTGTCCTATATCCATTGCAAAGTTCTCAGTGCAGAGTTTAAAAGATTGATTACTTGTCAGGTATTTGCCTACCATGCATATTTCTGTATATATCCTGTATATCAATCACTGTTAAATGTCTAAGTCTCTGTGTGCTGTGTTTTGTTCCTGGGTTGTCTTATAATAGTAGTCACGCTGCAAACGCTCTGACACTTGTACATTTATACTTTGACTTATGACCATTCATTTAACTATGTTTCAAAATTATGGCCTTGGAAAAAGTGATTGACAATCTGTCCTCACCCTTATGACCAACGCACCACGCCTCTGGTCACATGATTGCAATTTGGGTGATTGGTAACCACTTGCATTTACAACCAGTTGGAGTCTCCTGTGATCATGTGATCACGATTTCTGACCTTACCAGCCTGTTTTTGACAAGCACTATCAATTGGGGTGGTATATAAGCCTAAATACTAGAGGCTATGGCTACAGTATATGGTTGGTAAGAGTCAATGACAACTCTGAAACAATACGCTTTCAGTTATGCTGGCTCATTTCTCACTTGAACACAGAGATGTGTTGTCTTTTACAACTAGATAATAAATATGACAATCATTTTTTCTTCCATTCATCTAAGCCAAGGGTCCCCAAACATGGCAACTTTAAGACTTGTGGACTTTAACTCCCAGAATTCTCCAGCCAGCTATGCAGCAGGACCCTGTCCCAAAAGATACACTAACTCCAAAGAAGTGTGAGGTCATATTTTCCCCTGTTCATCTCATTTGGCAGATCAGATGAAAGCTCACATTTTTAAGTGCTTTCCCTAGTTCCTGTCCTCACAGAGGTTTATTTCAAGACAACAGAATCATAACTCTTTTGGGAGAAAGGCAATAGTGATATCTTATCTTACAACCTTACTTTTTTCACTAGAATTATCCTCTGAAATTCCATATCTGTTAAAACCAAAGAAAAGAAATAAAAATGTATGTATGAGGTGTTTCCAGGAACCTTTCATTGTGCCTTAATTCTTGCAGTCATGGTTTTCTATGCGGTCTAGACTCAGAGACAGGGATCATAAATTTGGATAGAACCTCTTGACCAATTTCTGTTCTCCAAGATGCATTCACCTCCAATTCTTCCTTCATAGGTATAGGGTTTTTCCCCATGTCCTGGGAGATCTTGATTTTGGAAAAGGAACGTGTCTTCATCCCATCCAGCCTGCAAAACTCCATTTTTTCCTGTTTTCTGCTCAGATAACAGATAATCAGAGTTGGAAGGGACCTTGTAGGTCATCTAGTCCAACCCTCTGCCCAAGCAGGAGACCCTACACCATTTCTGACAAATGGCAGTTCAATCTCTTCTTGAAAGTCTCAAGTGATGAGGCTCCCACAACTTCCGAAGGCAAAGCTGTTCCATTGGTTGATTGTTCTCACGGTCAGAAAGTTTCTCCTTATTTCCAGGTTGAGTCTCTCCTTGTTCAGTTTCCATCCATTATCCCTTGTCTGGCTTTCAGATGCTTTGGAAAATAGCTTGACCCCTTCCTCTCTGTGGCAGCCTCTCAAATATTGGAAGACTGCTATCATGCCTCCCCTGGCCCTTCTCTTCCCTAGACTAGCCAAGCCCAGTTCCTGTAACCCTTCTTCATATGTTTAGTCTCCAGTCCTCTAATCATCCTGGTTGCTCATTTGAACTTTTGCAGCCCAGATACCATTTGAAGTGTTGATGTATCCATTGAGCCATTAGATTTGCGGATGTGACTAGGGAAAATTGAAGAGGGAGCTTAACCCAGTAGTGACAGATGAAGTCTAAATGTAATTGGGCATCCTTTGCACACTTGGATATTTGCCAAATCAGAAGGACTTCAACCTTAGAAGGATCTATTCAGAGACACCAAACAAAGAAATGTAGGTATTCTTCATGTATTGAAGAATCATCCCAAGTTAGTCACATATTTGTTATGAGATCCATCTTAACTGGTCTCAAAATTTCCTCACTGACTAATAGAAAGCACATTTTCTTCAAATATCCAGTTCTTGGTTTGTATCAAATCTTAGGGAAATCTTCTAGATGCGATTGTTTCCATGGCTTGAGATCTGTACAAGTTGCCAAAAATTCACATGCCCCCATCTCAAATTGGGTTTCTCAAGTCCTCCTGAAACTAGCTAGTGAGTGCTGATATAAACTAACACAATTAGACACATTTTTGTCCAGAGGATCTGAAAGAAAATGTTTTTATTCCCCAAAATTTAATCCTCTTGTTTTATCTTCTTTCAAAAAGCTATCCCAAAACATATGCTCCTCCTGAAAAAAGTTTACCTATTTTGTTACTGAGAAATAGCATCAACTTGATTGCACACCCATCCATCCATCCATCAAAACACATATTCAGATACCATGGAATGCAGAAGCTTCTAGGATACTATGTATTAACAGTACATCTAAGCTTTTATTTTGCCAAAAATATGGGGATATGAGTCTAGGTAGGCACTGAACTTCTCTGGAAGCCTGATTAGATCCCTAAAAGATGCAGGCTGGGGTCCAACAGCACAAACTTTGGAAAGAATAAAGAAACAAGAAATAAATATGATGGGAGGCAGAAGGCTAAAACATATGAAGAATGGTTGCAGGAATTGAGTTTGTCTAGCTAGTTTTAAGAAGGACAAAGGATGACAATTTTCCCAATATTTGAACGCCTGCCCCAAAGAAGAGAGGGTCAACTTATTTGCCAAAGGATCTGAGGGCAAAACAAGAAACTATGGATGGAAACTAACCAAGGAGAGAACCAACCTAGAACTTAAGGAGAAATTTCCTTTGCAGTTAGAATAATTAATCATTGGAACCACTTTCCTCCAGAATTTGTGCGTGCTCCATCGATGGAAGCTTTTAAGAAGAGACTGGACAGCCACTTTTCTGGAATGGTATAGGGCAGTGATAACAAACCTTTTTGTTATGGTGTGCCGAAAGCCTGTGCGTGCCAGCACCCACAATACAAACGGCAGCACCCCCGCGCTCACTTACCTGCACGCACCTCCCAGCTAATTTTTCGGCCTGTTTGAGGCCTTTTTCTCCCTCCCAGAGGCTCGAGTGAAGCCTCTGCAGCCTTGGGAGGCCGAAAACGGGCCTTCTGGAAATATCGGAAGTGCCCATTTTCAGTCTCCGGGGCGGCCTCTGGAGCCTGGGGGAGGCTGTTTTCACCCTCCCGGGGGCTCAAGGGAAAGCCTTTGGAGGCCGAAAAACAGGCCCGTTTAGGCACTTCCGGTATTTCCGTTTTTCAGTTTCCCCAGGCTAAAGAGGCTTCCTTCGAGCCTCTGGGAGGCCAAAAACTGCCTCAAATGGGCCGAAAATCAGCTGGGAGGCACACACATGCACAGTGCAGGTAAGTTTGGCTGGGGCTCATGTGCCCACACAAATGGCACTGCGTGCCACCTGTGTCACACGTGCCATAAGTTCGCCATCACGGGTGTAGGGTTTCCTGCTTGTGGTTGGAACTTGGACCTTCCGACTCTGTTATTCTATTCTGTTAAGCTTGTAATTGAACCTGAGGAGGTATATATTCTCAAGGCCTTATTTCCAGTTACCAGAACTGATATTTTGGCCATTATGATTTATATCTTACTAAATAAGCCAGATGACCTTGCCCTTTGTGTAGTTAATACTCAAAGGGTCACAAAAGCGACAGCAAACACGTAAGACAGAAAGCAACAAGAAACAGGACCTTGGATAGCTCCAAGTAAGTCCTCTTCATTTAATTTTTTTTTCTGTTTGGCTAAAAACAGGATGCCGATGATTTATTTATTTGCTGTATTTTATTCTGCTTGAACACACTCTGGATGCAAAGGTACCAAGGTCGACTTTGGGAAAGATTCAAACATAGAGCTATGAATGTGGATTAAACCCCACTTCTCTAATCACAACAACCAGTGAAAGACCAGTGTTGATTTCCAGATGTTTACCATGCATTCTTTAAGATGACTTTTGACCTGAGAGCCCTAAGTGGTTTGTGTCCGATTTGGGGAACTTTAACGGCCCTTTCAAAATGACATGGCTTTTAAAATATGGAGGAGACACTCCCACTTGGCTTCCCTGGCTCATTCTAAGATGGTGGAATACAGAGCCTTGGATATAGGATTTGGGCCCCACTGAATCAGAGATGGATAAATTTCATTTTTAGCTAGATGAACGCTTGAATATTGACTAGCTCAACACTATAACAGGAAGGAGACACAAATAACCCTTGCTGAAATTATAAAGAAGATCTCCAGGCACTTGAAAGCTGCTCATAGAAAACAATAAAGGAATCCAGGGTTTTAACAGAGGCCTAGCTGAATAGCAGTACAGGTAGTCCATGACTTACGACCACAATGGAGCCCCCAAACTTTCTGTTGTTAAGTGAGACATTTGTTCCGTGAATTTGGCCCCATTTTACGATCTTTCTTGCCTCAGTTATAAAGTGAATCACTGCAGTTGTTAAGTTAGTAAGTCGAGAACATGTACATTCTCTTATTTGCAAATAAATAGAAGGCACCAGAAAGCAAGAGAAATCCTATTTGATATAATTTGTTGTGAACATGAGAAGTTCTCTCATCCCTCGGTGAGATGAACAATTGAAATTATCTTCTGCACCTGGTAATAACATCAATGTTCTGCAAGATCATCGGTTGCTCTCTTTCTTCTTTGGAAGAGATTGTGAAGACCAGACTCCTCTCTGGAGCACTAGAAATCTCCAAAGACCGTTCTCATCCTGGACATTCATATTTCGAACTGTTACCATCAGGGAGGCATTATAGGTGTCTTATAATGAGGACTAATAGACCGAGAAACAGTTTCTTTTCCAAGGCATTAATTGTCTTGAATCAAACAGTGCATTTGTGATTTAGTCCTATGTATATAGTGGCATTTTTAAACTATCTAACTTACTATATGTTTTAGATAGATTTTAGACTAGGTTTTTAATTATTATTATTTTAATTATTTTAATTTTTAAATAATCTGTAGTGTGATTGTGATGTGATGTTTGGGGCACTGTGCTGGAGTAGCTTTCAAATTTCATTGTATTTGTAGAATGCAATGACAATAAAGGTATTCTATTCTATTCTATTCTATTCTATTCTATTCTATTCTATTCTATTCTATTCTATTCTATTCTATTCTATTCTATTCTATTCTATCTAGAAACTGAGTGTAAAACATAAATATTTATTTATTGTAGAAGATTATGTCTCCTGTGCACCAAGGAAACCTCCTGATGAAAGAGAAACAGCTACCTGGTACCCAATGAATGCTTTGAAACAGATAACCCCTCGGCGGCATTCAGGATTTCCTCTTATGAATAGACTAGCACAGTGATGGGATTCAAATATTTTTACCATCGGTTTGGTGGGCATGGCTTGGTGGGCACACTTTGCATGCACACACGCGCCAAACGAGCACTTTAGAGGCATTCTAACTCACCTCCTGCAAGCCTGCACGATCCCGATTGCTTCAGCAGCTGCCGCGCAACACACTTCTGTGCCGCGCAAAGCAGCTGTGCTTCAAATCCAGAGGATAAAGGTGAGTGTGGGAGCCCAGGCGGGTGGGTGGGCCCCAACAGTGGAGTAGCGGAGAGAACTGTTTCAGTCTCCGCTGCTCATTGCTGCTACCGGCTCGCCAGAACTGGGCCAAACCGGTAGAATACCACCACTGGACTAGCAGGGTACCTGTGCTTCACTATGAAACTATGTAATGTGGAAAGTTTTGGGGGAGGAAAATAAAGGGGGGGGGAATGTGCCTCTGCCTACCAGCATCCATTGGTATTCATCTGGCTAGCGTCCTGTCAGTGTGTGAGAGAGTTCAGAGCTGTTTGGAAACTGAAACAGTATTTGCTGTGTGAGCAAGGAGACAGCAAGAAGCCTGGGCATGGCTTAGCTCAACTGCAGTTGGAACAGATTTCTTTTCAGGTGGGGAGTGAGAGAGTTGAGGGCTGTTTGGAAATGGAAATAATATCTGTTGTTTGAGCAAGAAGGAGACAGCAAGGAACCTGGGTGTGTCTTAGCTCAACTGCAGTTGGAAGAGATTTCTTTTCAGGTGGGGAGGGGGAGTAGAACTCCTTAGCATCAGAGCATGTTAATAATAATATATGAAATACTAATGCTGTGATAGAAGCCAAGAGGAACATACGTGCCAAATTTCAAGTTTGTAGGCTTTATGGTTCTAGAGATTTTGTGATGATATGTGAGTGGTCTTTCACTTTTATATATATGGATAAATCTTCTGTGATAATCATATATTAATCTGAGATGGTTAAAATCCATATATAAACACATCTGATGCAAACCTAAAGAACAAAGAACATGCAGAGCTCTTTGCCACCCAGACAATTGGTGTGAATTTTCTTTAAGTGTACCAAAGAGTTGAAACAGTATAAAGCAGTGGAGGTTTTTTTTCTTCTTCAAATTTGGCAACTTTAAGAGGTGTGGACTTCAACTCCCAGAATTCCCCAGGCTGGCTGGGGAATTCTGGGAGTTGAAGTCCACACCTCTTAAAGTTGCTGAAATCAAGAAACATTTATAAAAAGACACAAGGGGTGCCCTTAGGAATCCTATGGTCCAGTTGTTCATTGCAGACTTGATTTGCATGGTAAACTAATCACATACATCAAATACATTATAATGTTGAAATGTTTATTAATTATTTGCATCTGCTCTTGTCAAGTACTCCAGATGGAGTGTTTAGTTCTATTAAAACAGCATTAAAACAAAGCGAGTGATTTAACCTAATGTTAAATTTGGTTGCTAGAATAACCTCACTCGCTCATTCTACAATTCTTGGCTCAAAATACACATTTCCTCCTGGCTCATTTGCTGAAAGGTGAACAGCAGGAGGACATGGAAACATTTTATTATGACAGAGCACCCTCTAACGTCCAACAATCAAAACAGAGCAACATCCCTGATGCCTTTTTTCAAATCAACCAATGCAGAAAACACAAAAAACATACTTTATATTATTTTGTACATAAAACAGTTCCTTAAATATCTTAGGGCACAGAAATTTTCCAATCTGTAGGGCTGATTCCTTGAATTACTTTCCCTTCTGCTTACATAAGTGATCCTCCCCAATGCTAAAATATAAATCAAAGACTATTGCCAGTACTTCACATGCTTTGGATATATATGTGTTCCTACAAAACTGGCCCTACAGTCAGTCGAAAATTCTGATCTATAGTTTCATTAACTACCATTTCAGCCCTAAGGATCGTGATTAGAAAAAGAGCACTAGCAATCATTTATTAATCAGATTGTAAACATTGCTAATTATGCTGATTGCCATGATCCAACGGCAGTTAAGGACAAACAGAAGTGCTGAGATTCTATCAAACAATCATCCGCTCTCTTAACCTCATTAATGAATCCCAGCTGAATGACCAAAATGCAGAACAAGTCAGTATACTGAACTGGAGGAAAACTTCAACAAATTTTGAAGCAGGAAATCATGAGTTAAGCCAGGATAAGTTAGTACAATTCTCTGAATTTAGTTCATTTCCAGCCTACTATTCTTTGACTAAATTATCTTTTGTATAAGCTTATACTTAAACTCTTGAGTTTCAAATGTGATTTAGAAGAAAGCATAAAAGCACACAGAATTATTAACACCTCCCATAAAACCTAGGAGGTTGGCCATTGTATTCATTTATTGGAATCTTTCTGGGTGTCACAAAAGAGATTGCCGAGGCCCACTCTGGTCATTTTTGATGTAATTGTCGAGCCTGAGCATTTATGGACCATCAACCAAGAGATGAGATTGAGTGGTGAGGTGATGCGGAGCTCTCGCCTCACAATCGGGAGGCTGTGAGTTCAATCCAAGGTAGAGGCAGATATTTCTCTCTCTGGGCATGTTGAGATAATATCTGCTGAATATAACTGCACATTGGTGACAGGAAAGGCATCCAGCCAGTAAACACTCAGCTCCCTCTACCCTGCAAGGGATTATGGGGTCATTAAAAGATGATGATGAACCAAAAGTTAAGATTGACTCAGAGACTTTAGCTTTCTGACCAACATGGCAACTATTTAATAAGCGAGCAATGATTTATTCTTCCTGTGCAAGCAAACTAGTGAAGGCATCTATGTATGACATTCCAAATATGTTCCCCCTTGCAAAGGTTTGCCCGCCCAAGGCATCTACTCGCTACTCACAAGCAACATAGACCCCCAAGATTTGCCATCGAGCTTTGCATTCAGACAGATAAAAACATCCACAGAGACCGATTAAACCAAGGCTCTTCAAACTTGGCAAGTTTAAGACTTGTGGACTTCCACTCCCAGAATCCCTGAGCTAACCTGACTGGAGGAGGAATTCTGGGAGTTGAAGTCCACAAGTCTTAAAGCTCTCAAGTTTGAGGACCACTGGATTAAACCACCCTAAGAAGAAAATATAACAATTGGACTTACTGTGAGACATCTGTTACAGCAGGCAGAAGAATCTCTTCAGTTGTCAGGTCCACATCTTCAATGAAGCTGCTGGCTCTCGACATCCCACCACCGTTGCCTTCCAAATGTTTCTTGACTAAGTTTAGAAGGTGAAAATGGGAAATGGAACGTACATTAATCTAGCCGGGGAGGCCAAATTCCTCAGCCTGTCCTTTTCTATTGTACATAAATAAGCTACTTATATGCAGGGGTGGGCTTCAAAAATTTTAGCGAAGGATTCTCTGCCCGGTTGCTGGGTGGGTGTGGCCATGGTGGGCGTGGCCTAGTCGGCCTCCTGCACTATGGTGGGGGGGGCATTTTTGCTCTCCCCAGACTCCGGAGGCTTTCCTTGAGCCTCCGGGAGGGTCAAAATGCCCCCCCGGGCTCCGGAGGCTCTCTGGAAGCCGGAAACAGGCCCATTTCTGGCCTTCCCGAACTTGCATTCAAAATGGGCCACGTGGGGACAGTGGAACAGTTTGGCCTCCAGAAGTTGTGGATGCTCCATCACTGGAGCTCTTTAAGAAGAGACTGGACAGTCATTTGTCTGAAAATGATATGGGGTCTCCTGCTTGAGCAGGGGGCTGGACTAGAAGACCTCTAAGGTCCTTTCCAGCTTCCAGGTTGTGAAGCAGTGGGCATGTAAAGAAGTCCTGGCATCATACAAGCAAGACTGTCCAGCTTGACGGCCGTCCCAATTATTCCTATCATTGCAACATTTGTAAAGCAAAACAATTCTTCCTAGTTTTCATCAAATGTTTCTCAACAGTCTCCACAACAAGTTAATATTCTATTGCCTTAAAGTATTGAATACAAAGGAAAGAAAAAAGTGTATATTCTATCAATGGATAAATATCTATTTTTATTAAGCTAAGGTCTGCATCACTGAGATATATATGCTTGTTTAAAACGACTTGCATATTCACAGTGGTTTTTTTTTTTTTTCAACCTACCTGTTTGCTTGAACATCCATGTAAGACCTAATGGAGGAAGAAGGATGCAATGTGTTCAAAAAGAGCCCCTCATAGTTCTTAGCTCTTTCTAAAGTGATCCTAGGTGAGAAGATTATCCCATTGTTTTAAAAACAACCTCAACTATGACAGGGTGAGCAATCTGTGTGAGAACTTTCAAAGTGTCCTTCGCTTGGGGGGGAAAAAATAAAGCTTTCATCAGAAAAATTCAAGATTTTCACACTTTTTGTAGTAGGTAGGTCTTCTCTCTCTCTCTCTCTCTCTCTCTCTCTGTGTGTGTGTGTGTGTGTGTGTGTGTGTGTTCTATTTTGTAGATTCTGCCACAACCAGTGTATCGGAGATGAGTCACATTCTCCAATTCCTCTATCTACTTTCTGTCTTGATTAATACAAAAGGAATGCACGTCACTTTGCTACCTTCTTTGGTAAATGTAAATTATACATGATCTAAGCCTGGAAGACTTTTCAAGGAATGGTCTCAAGTCACATTCAGAATTAGTCAAATGTCAGAAACAGCTGCAGAACGAGCGGTACCCTCCCTTCCCCAGCCACTTCTCTTCCAGAACAACCCAGACCTGGTTAACTATTATAATTTTGTAGGATGCCTGATGGTGATCATCCAGAGAAGCAAATGTCCTTCTATTGGAAGAGAAGATGCTCAACTGACCAGCTTAAACTGGAAACAGTAGATGAAAGAGATGCATTTGTCTGGGCATGATAGAGACTCAATGGAAGAGTGAAGGAATTGCAACAACACATGGACAAGAACTACTGCTGTTCTCTTTTTTCCCACCATTTGCGTACCTGAGACTTCAAAAGTTGATCCCATGCAGACAGACAAACAAATTTTTAATAGCTGTCCAACAACCCTTTTCTGGGCAAAATATGCTTACGCTGTGGAGAACTTGGACATTTTGTCCAGGGAAAGAATCCTGCTTTTGAAGCATCAACTTTATGTCCTCTATCAAAGAAGGGAACATTTTGCAAAGAGTTGTCTTTAATGTCCTAAATCTGAGTTGTCGAGAAATGAAGGTTCAGTGTTAGAGGCAACAGGAGACATGTGGCTTTACCCATTGATATTTAGTTGTTCCTTTGGTCCTGTAAACCCAGCTTTGCCATGAAGTACAACTGAAGACCTTGGGTACAGTAGATATGGTGCCGTGGCAATATCACTGATACTTTCACCTCACACAAAAAGGGATCAGCTTAGATTCCCTACATAAACACAATCGAACTAAGTCTAACTCTTGTTGAGTTCTGTTGACCCTTCTAACTCTAAACACCTGCTGACCATAAGTTGAGAAGATTCTTATGTTTATGCTATATCAATAAGTCACTTTAATTGAGCCTTTACGTGTGGACCTCACCTTTCACACCTGACTGGTAAAGCCACACTTGGGTTAATGTGTTCAATTCTGGTCACCATGATACAAAAAAAAATGCTGAGGTCTTAGAAAAAGTGCAGAGAAGACAACGATAAGAAATCTGGAGGCTAAGCCATACAATGAACATCTAAGGGGACTAGGTATGTTTAGCCTAGCAAAGAGAAGGCTTAGAGGTGACATGGTAGACATCTTCTAACACTTGAAGGGCTGTCACAGAAAAGAGGGGTTGGTTTATTTTCCAAAGCACCTGAGGGCAGGACAAGAAGCAATGGATGGAAAGTAGACACAGGGAGAACCAGACTGGAACTAAGGAAAAATGCCCTGATGATGAGAACAATTAGTCAATGAAAAAGCTTGCCTCCCAAAGTTGTGGTGCACCGTCGCTGGAGGTTTTCAAGAAAACATTGGACAACAATTTGTGCAGTGGTGGGATTCAATTTTTTTTTACTACCAGTTCTGTGGGCATGGCTTGGTGGGAGTGGCAGGGGAAGGATACTGTAAAATCCCCATTGTCTCCCCACCCCACTAACCTGCTTTCAAGCTCCTTTCTCCTGTGCAGGGCAACCAAAGAAGACCCAGATGATCAGCTGGGACTCAATGGGAGGCAGAGAAGAGATGGGGGCAGGGCCAGTCAGAGGCGGTATTTGCTGGTTCTCTGAACTACTCAAAATTTCCCCTGCTGGTTCTCCAGAACTGGTCACAACCTGCTGAATTCCACCTCTGCTGGGGTGGAATAAGAACTCCTGTCTTGCACAGGAGGTTGGACTAAAGGACCTCTGAACACCCTTCCATCCCTATGATCCTATGACTATCACAGCCACCATGTACAGTACAATAGATAGAAGTCTAACAGTGCACATCCAGAAACAACAATAGCAATAACAATAGCACTTACTGTTTCACGGTGCTTTACAACCTTATCTAAGCATTTTACAATGTCAGCCTATTGCCCCCAACAATCTGGGTCCTCATTTTACTGACCTTGGAAGGATGGAAGGCTGAGTCAACCTTGAGCCTGGTGGGATTTGAACTGCCCAAATTGGAGGCAGCTGGCAGTCAGCAGAAGTAGCCTGTAGTAATGCATTCTAACCACTGCGCCAACACGGCTCAAGTAGCAGAACACACTATACAAACTCCATAATCTCACCAGACATGGAACAAATTGGACTATATTTTCAACTGGGGAACTAGGAGCATCCTAGGCCAAGCTGGATCCAAGCACACTAGGGACTTCCTGGAAGCTTGGCATTCTGATAAATCAGCCATCAACAGACAGAGATAAACCATATCTCTATGCTAATCGAAAGAGAAAATAAAAAGCTACCCCCAGTGACAAGGCAAACCACGCTATATAAACAGGGAGTAAACCTCATGCTCATTAGCACTGATGGTGTTAACTAGTAGGGTGATGAAATTTCTGCAAGCAAGCAACACTAAGGTCAGAGAGCACCAAGGATTCTAACATAAACTGATAAAATTTCAGAAATGTTTTTTGCTTTTCTTTTTCTCTGTTGTATCTAAATCGCAGAATCAGGGGAATAAGGACAGCTGCCTAATTCCATATGAAGATGTTAAGTTATTATCCAGATACAATTTCACAAAGCTTGACTCCACACTAAAATCCCACAGAGAATCTCAGTTTCATTTCAGTTGGAAATAGGGGCTATTCCACAAACTATAAAACAAATTATATTCCACAAAGCTCAAATTTGTCATTCCCCCACACTTGTTAATGAAACTACAGGAATATTTCAATATCCTTTTTTTATGGTGTGGGCTACTAAAGATCCTAAGTATGCTGACTTGCTCAGGTTTTAAAAGAACAATGTACACAGAGAAAACAAAATTCCTTTTGGTAGACTTAAAGCTCACATGAACTGTGACATGCTTGTGATTCAGTTAGGAAAACACTTTGAGGCATGCAAGAGTATGCCATGCCCAAGGTTGTCCATAAGATATGGTCCAAATAATTAAAATGATGACCTGATGTTGTCATTGAAAGTCTCCCCCTTTTGTTTAACACAACACCCTTGGATGTCAGGTTAGTTCTGGAAGTATTAAGTCTCCAGTTCATTAAAGCAGCCGTGTCTCTTCTGAATCTAGGAAACTAACCGAAAAAGTACCAAGCCAAAAAGAGATAGTCAATAGTTTACCTCCAGGTTCATCAAGGTAGAAACTCAATTCTTTCTTGTCTTCTTGATCATCAGTGAAGTCATACGTAATCTGAGGAATGGATAATGCTGTGTCTCCTGGATTGATAGATGTTGAACCATTATCATGCTCAGGTTTTCCTTTCCTCTTATATCTTTTACTCTGAAACAAAGCAGAACAACTCAAATTTTATGATCCTCTATATACAGGAGAAAATCATGCTTACAGAGTTTTGAAAAAGTCACATTAAAGACTCAAAAGCCAATACCCAAATCTGTTGTAATTTTTTTAAAAAACTGCAGACTACAGGAACCGTTTGCAGGAACCCTGAGGACAGAGATAAACCTCCAAGTGGCCTCAACGACCCTCTAAAAGGATGCAAATGACCAGCTGTCTGCAAGGATATAAATCCTTCCATTCTCCACTATTCTGTCAGAGCTGAAGAAGCTTCTTAAATGAGAAGTGAAATGTCTTCAAAACAACAACAACAAGTAAGTCCAGTTGCCTCCTGGAAAAAAGCACTTTTGGGACAACTATGACCTGGATGATGGAGAACCACTACAGACTTTTTGTCCTCTATAGAGTTGTGAGGAGAAAACATTGTGGTTTTTGGCCTGAGGAAAAATGCTTTATATATGTAAATAACTAGGGGAATAAAGCTCCTTCTAACCTGTTTTCGGAAATTTAGGCTGGGCGGTGCTGCTGTTTTCTTCGGGTTCTGAGCTGAGTAAATCTTCCAGGTGGCCAAGCAGCCCTGAGGTTTCTCTGCTGCGTAACTTCTCCACAAAGTCTACGAGGTGTAAAAATAGGCTTATGCTATTTCACAGCAAACATGGTGATTTATTTTTTTATCTTTATTCCTTTATTTTAATTTTCCAACGTGAGAGTGCCACAGTTTGTTTGTTTGTTTTGTTTGTCAAGCATTTATGAGAAAACAAGCATAAGTATGAACATAACATATAAACATAATATATAAACAGGTATAAGTATATACATAATAAATGAGCACGAACAAATGGATAAATGAGAACAGTAGGACAGGGACGGTAGGCACGCTGGTGCGCTTATGCTCACCCCCTTACAGACCTCTTAGGAATGGAGTGAGGTCCACGGTAGACAGTTTAAGGTTAAAGTTTTGGGGGTTTGAGGATGTGACAAAGGAGTCAGGTAGTGAGTTCCAGGCATCGACCACTCTGTTGCTGAAGTCGTACTTTCTGCAATCGAGTTTGGAGAGGTTTACTTTGAGTTTGTATCTATTGGTTGCCTGTGTGTTATTGCGGTTGAAGCTGAAGTAGTCATTGACAGGTAGGACGTTGTAGCACACAATTTTGTGTACTAAGCTTAGGTCAGACCATAGATGGTGTGATTCTAGGTTGTACAGGTGCAAAATTTCAAGCCTGATAGCCTAAGGTATTCTACTGCAAGCAGAGGAGTGGAGTACTCTTATTGTGAAACTTCTCTGGAACCTTCTTCTCTCCCCTCCCTCCCACAATGGCCACAGATGGAAATGACCACTTCTGCTCAGCTTCACTGATATTTCTCTGTCATTTCCTTCATTCCCCCCCCCCCCAATTTTACGATTCAATATTTACCTGAATTAGAGATGCTGCTGCAGGAATCTGCCGGTTGAAATGTTTCTGGCGCTGTTTCTGTTGGACTTTAAGGGCGAATCCTGATCCCAGAATTCCCTGAAAACCAAAGGAAACTATTTTTTTTTAAAAAAGCCTTTAATTATGCATAGTCTTCTTTTGTTCCTTTATCATTATCGGTTACTTTTTGTGTTGTGAATCAATAAAAGTGAATAACCTAAATGCAAATTAGGGTTGAAAACCTGCACACTTGATTGGTCCTTATACAACAACTTGGGATTGGGCCAGAACCAGTCCCTGATTTGCCACTCTTGGGACTGTCCTTATTGGTCAGTAGTTTGAACCTGTTGCACATTTTCATTGGTTAATAAGGCAGCAGCTAACCCTATAAAAGGGTTACTGCTGCCCATAGCATTGCTCTGTTATGTTCTATCACATTATTAAAGAGTTGAAGTCACTGGTCAGATGTCTGGTCTCCGTTATTCCCCATACTTAACACTGGCGACGCAGGGTGGGATCCGGAGACCGAAGAGCTGACTAACCTACAGAGCAACTAACAGAGCACGTGGTCAACTCGCACCATCAACGGCAACATAGCCAGCGGTGCCGTACCACCTGCTCCATTCAACCCAGAAACCGAAGACTGGGAGGCCTACATGGATCGGTTCCAGATGTTTCTGGAAACCAACAATTTGAAAGATGCGACAACCGGCAAAAAAGAGCTATCTTTCTAACTCATTGTGGACCAACCGTGTTTAAATGGCAAAGTCGCTTGCCAAGCCAGCAGAGGTAAAAGAAATGGACTGGGACGCCCTCGAGCCGTTACTACGGGCTCACTACGCGCCCACCGTGCCAACCCTAGTAAGAAGACACGAATATTACCAGAGGGACCAACGGAAGGGCGAAAGCCTTGCCAACTACATCGCGGACCTCCGGAACCTAGGAGGCCTCTGTGGGTTCGCAGACTTAGAAGAAGCCCTCCGGGACCGCCTGGTTCTGGGCCTAGAAGACGGCACTATCCAGAGCAAAATTATGGCTAAGGGGGACATCAGCCTCACCGATGCCCTTAAACAAGCCTCGGCAGCGGAGGCGACAAAGAAGTCGGCAGCCCAAATGCACCGCACCAACGCACCACACGTAAACTCGCCACTGATACCTCGCCCGCTCAGAGAGACACCCGGTATCAACTCACCACGAAGACCTAGAGTCCCCGTCCGACAGCGATGAGGAAGAGGTCAACCGACTTCGAACGGAGAGAGATCAGTCCACACAACACTCATTTCGACTGTGTGCCGGCTGTGGAGCAAATCACCCACGATCCGGCTGCAAATTCCTCGACGCACTTTGCCGCCATTGCGGGAGACGCGGTCACATCGCAAAGGTTTGCAGAAGCAAACAGAACTCCAAACCCCGACAGGCCGAATTCCAGTCTTTAGGATTCTTCGGCACACACCGAGAAAAATTGAACCACTCCTACAGAAACAAGCCGTCCACCACTTCCACCAGGCGGGAAGAGACCCACCAAACAATCACCATAGGCCACGCTACATCCCTTGATGCCGGAAAATCCGAGTAAAAGTCGCCATCGAAAAACAAACCTTGCGTGATGGAGGTAGACTCGGGATCTTCCTCTCGATGGTGTCGTGGAAAACGCTCCAACAGCTTATTCCAACGATTCGCCGCCAAGACCTTAACCCTCAAAGGGTTATACTCAAAGACTATCAGGGCAACTGAATCCCCGTCGCCGGGTCCCGCAGATTCCAGGTCTCATTCAAGGACCGCACCGTCGCACTACCACTGACTGTCGTGGATCGAGATAGGCCTAGTCTTCTAGGCCTTCAATGGTTCAGGCCGCCGAATCACTGTAGCCGGAGTCCACAAGGCCGAAGCGCCGATTGGGAAGAAGCACTCGGCAAGAATTCCAAGACGTTCGCGAACGGACTAGGCAAGTATAAGGGGACCCCAATCTCGCTTAACTTGAACCCTGAAATAGCACCCATCCGCCTTAAGTCCGGCCGGGTGCCGTCGCTTTAAAACCTAAAATCGACGAACAACTCGATAAGCTGATAGTGCAGGGCGAACTGGAACCCACCACCACGCCCGTTGGGAAACCCTGATAGTGACGCCTATCAAGCCTGATGGGTCCCTAAGAATTTGTGGAGACTACCGGGCCACATTAAACCACGCACTGCAGCAAAGTGCTTATCCAGTACCGGTAGTGCAACATTTACTCCATTCCTGGGCGGCGGAAAGTTTTCGCCAAACTAGATCTAGCCCAGGCATATCAACAATTGCCTGTAGACCCAACCACAGCCGAGGCGCAAACGATCGTAACACATAGGGGCGCATTTAAATGCAACTGGCTCCAATTCGGAGTAAGCATCGCCCTGGAATCTTCCAGAGTTTAATGGAAAGGTTGTTACAAGGGATAAAAGGCGTTGTCCCATATTTCGACGATGTACTCATCGCCGCACCCAACAAAGACATCCTAGAAAAACGACTCAGAGAGGTTTTACGAAGATTCCAAAATGCAGGCCTCAGAGTAAAAAAAGATAAATGCCACTTATGTACCGAAAAAGTAGAATTTTGGGATACCTCCTGGACAGCCAAGGAATTCATCCCACCGAAGACAAATTACGAGCAATTAAAAAGGCACCCACTCCGAGGAACAAGGCAGACCTACAGGCGTTCCTTGGACTTATCAATTTCTATAATGTGTTTTTACCCCACAAAGCAACAGTAGCTGAACCATTGCATAGACTATTAGACAAAAAGCAACGTGGGTTTGGGGACAACGGGAACAACATGCTTTCCAACAAGTAAAGAAATTGCTAACTTCTGATTCAGTACTTATGCAGTACAATGAGACTCTGCCGCCACTATCACGTGTGATGCATCACCTTTTTGGGTTGGGGCAATTCTGGCCCACGTGTTACCAAACGGAGCGGAGGCCCCCATCGCGTTTTTTGCGAACCTTAGCTAAAGCTGAACGAAATTATAGTCAGCTGGATAAAGAAGCTTTAGCTATTGTTGCTGCAGTTAAAAGATTTCACGAATATGTTTATGGCCGTATGCGTTTACAATAATCACTGATCATAAACCGCTACTGGGGATCATTGCGGTAATAAACCAACCCCGTATATATTATCCCCCAGAATGACCCGTTGGTCTGAATTCCTGGCGGCCTACAACTACACCTTGCAACACCGCCCGGGAAATCGATTCTCCACGCCGATGCACTGAGCAGAACACCGCTCCCAGACACTGTTGTGGATCCAGCCCCAACCCTCTCAACACTACAGATTGAAGCTCTACAGGCACCACCCTTGACGGCTAGAGACATTGCTTTTGAAACGAAACATGACCCAGTTCTGCAACACATACTACGCTGGGTTGAACGGGGTGGCCGACAGACCAAATTGCACCGAATGGGCGCCTTCAAAGCCCGCCAAACCGAACTGTTTTCCCAAAAAGGCTGTATCTTGTGGGGCGATTGAGTCGTAATCCCTGGCAAATTGCAACAGACTGTGTTGGCGGTATTGCATGAGGGACATCCGGCATTGTGCGGATGAAATCACTCACACGCAGCTATGCTTGGTGGCGGGAATCGACAAAAGAATCGAGGCCTGGGTCGCTACATGCCAACGTTGCCAGGACGTCAGCAACGCCCGCCTAAAGCAAGCCCAACCAAATGGGAAACGCCGAGGGGACCGTGGTCCCGTATTCATATTGACTTTGCGGGCCTACCAAAGGTCACACTTTCCTGATTACGGTCGACGCCTATTCTAACTGGCTCGAGATTCATCGAATGCACACAACTACAACTGACTCAGTTATTAATAAATTAAACAGACTATTTGCCACACACGGCTATCCGGACGTGTTGGTCTCGGACAACGGCCCACAGTTCACTGCATTGCCCTTTGAACAATATCTGGCTGATCGGGCATCCGCCATGCGCTGACCTCGCCCGCGCACCCTGCGGCGAATGGACGTGCAGAACGCATGGTACAATTTGTGAAAAGACCCTGCACAAAATGGAATTTGGCAACATCGACGAGAAAATCAATAGAATCCTCTTATTGCAGCACATCACGCCCCACAGCGTGACCAACAAAACACCCGCTGAACTTCTTATGGGCCGGAAAATACGATCGCACCTTGACTGGCTCCACCCCGCTTCGCACCGGAAAAACCTTTCGGCTCCAGCAGCAAATGCCGGGAATTTAAGGTAGGCGATTTAATCTTTGCCAAAAACTTTTCCGGCGACCGTTATGGATACCCGCAACCATTACCCACCTCACCGGGCCTAGATCTTACCGCCTGCTAACAGACGATGGGAGGGTGTGGAAACGCCACATAGACCAGCTCCGATCGAGATTACCACCCAGCGGCCATGACTTCCCGGTTCACCAACTCAAGGGGAGGGAGTATCGAGGGAATTGACTTTGATACAACTAATAGCAGGTCAACGGGAGCCCTACAGCCCAGCGAAGCACCGAACGTGAAGTGGGAGGGAGTTGATGTCTTCAGGGAACTTTAATACGGGGAAACCGAACTGCAAAACCCGAAGAAACACGCAGTAGCAGAGACAACCACAGTGAATGCAGCACGGAATCGCCGTGCAGCGGAATAGAATTTAACAAAGGTCATCCAAACTGGAACCGGACATTAGACAAAACCCGTGGAGCCTCGGAAATCATCCAGGCAGACCAAACAGCCTGCCTATCTTGAGGATTTTATCACAGCTCCCTCAAACGGAACCCAAGGGGAGGGGTGTTGTGAATCAATAAAAGTGAATAACCTAAATGCAAATTAGGGGTTGAAAACCTGCACACTTGATTGGTCCTTATACAACAACTTGGGATTGGGCCAGAACCAGTCCCTGATTGGCCACTCTTGGGACTGTCCTTATTGGTCAGTAGTTTGAACCTGTTGCACATTTTCATTGGTTAATAAGGCAGCAGCTAACCCTATAAAAGGGTTACTGCTGCCCATAGCATTGCTCTGTTATGTTCTATCACATTATTAAAGAGTTGAAGTCACTGGTCAGATGTCTGGTCTCCGTTATTCCCCATACTTAACATTTTGCTTAGTTTACTCAAGTGTTTTAAAAACATTTTTGCACATTGCCTTCAGATGCTTTGTAGTTATTCAACTAGCTAATAGTATAAATAAAGAAATGAACAAGTCTTTATTTGAAGTGAATAAAAAGGGACAGAGCTTTGGTCCAAAAATCAAGGGTCTTCAAACTTGGCAAGTTTAAGACTTGTGGACTTCAACTCCCAGAATTCCTGAGCTAACTTGACCGGAGGAGGAATTCTGGGAGTTGAAGTGCACAAGTCTTAAAGCTGTCAAGTTTGAAGATCCCTGGTCTGAATCATCTTGCATAAGGTGATACTTTAGGCAGACGAACAATCTTCAAAATCAGAAAGTGTTGTCTTTTTGCATCCTATTTCCACTCATAGAAAATAGAACGATAGGGTTGGAAGGGACCTTGGAGGTCTTCTAGTCCAACCCATTGCTCAACCAGGAGCAAATGGCTGTCCAATCTCTTTTTTGAAACCCCCCCAGTAATGGAACACCCAAAACTTCCTGGGACAAACCGTTCCACTGATTAATTATTCTCACTGTCGAGAAATTTCTTCTTAATTCCAGGTTGGATCTCTCTTTGATAACCTCCCATCCCTTACTTCTTTTCTTGCTCTCAGATGCTTTGGAGAATAGGTTGAGCCCCTCTTCTCTGTGACAGCCCCTTAAAACTGGAAAACTGTTATCATGTACCCCTAACTCCCTTAATTCATCAGACTAGATATACCTAGTTCATTGTAGGGTTTAATCTCCAGACCCTTTATCATCTATGTTGCTAATCTCTAGACACTTTCTAGGTTCTCAGCATCTTTTTTGTATTGTGGTGACCAAAATTGGATGCAATATTCCAAGTGTGGTCTCACCAGTGAAGTATGAAGCAGCGCTATCACTTCACGTGATCAATGAAATTATCCCTCTGTTGATACAACCTAGGATTTCATTGGCTTTCTTAGCAGCTGCAGCACACGGCTGGCTCATACTTAATACTCATATACTCACTGCAGGCAGAGCAAAGAATGAGATTGCAAACACCGAGAAACAGGAGGCGATTGTCTTGCCAATCCATGTCTGTGGCACTTTATCCCCGTAGCCAATTGTTGTCACTGTCACCTATGCAAAGAGAGAAGAAAGGGTGTAATTTGCCTGGAATATATATGCATTAGCCATGGTGGCGCAATGGTTGGAGTGCAGTACTGCAGGCTACTTCTGCTGACTGCCAGCTGACTGCAATTTGGCAGTTCGAATCTCATCAGGCTCAAGGTTGACTCCACCTTCCAGCCTTCCAAGGTGGGTAAAATGAGGACCCAGATTGTTGAGGGCAATACGCTGACTCTGTAAACCGCTTAGAGAGGGCTGTAAAAGCAGTGTGAAGCAGGATATAATCTAAGTGTTAGTGCCATTGCTATTCCCCTTCCTTCTTTCCTTCCTTCCTTCCTTCCTTCCTTCCTTCCTTCCTTCCTTCCTTCCTTCCTTCCTTCCTTCCTTCCTTCCTTCCTTCCTTCCTTCACAGTGGTTAGAATGCAGTATTCCAGGCAAACTCTGCCCACTGCCAGGAATTCAACCCTGACTGGCTCAAGATTGACTCAGCCTTCCAACCTTCCGAGGTGGGTAAAACGAGGACCCAGATTGTTGGGGGCAAGAGGCTGACTCTGTAAACTGACGCTTAGAGAGGGCTGTAAAAGCACTGTGAAGCGGCATATAAGTCCAAGTACTATTGCTATATTAGGTTATTGGTCTCCAATGGCTACTGATGGCTGCCAAAGTTGGACACTGAAAAAGGCAGTTAGGGGAAGGGTGGAGGCCTTTGAACTATGGTGCTGGGGGAGACTATTACACATCCCATGAGCCATAAAAATTACAAACAAAGAACAGCCTCACCAAAAATATCAGTTGAAGCCAAAGATTGTCATAAACAGAGGCTGTCATACTTCGGTATGAGAGTTAATCGTTAGAAAAGTCAATCATGCTGGGGAGAAATCAGCAGAAAAAGGAGAAGGGGCCACTCTAGTACCCATTGTCTGGACATTTTGGTGACCACGGAAGATCTGAAGGAGGCATGTGAGACAGAGGGGCATGGAAAATGGTAATCCATAGAGCGGCCAAGGGTTGGACATGGCTGAATGGCTGACGACAATCTATGCTTACATACAGAGGTGCACAAACCGGTAATCGCCATGAGTTACGACTGTAACTTGTGAAGATTATAAAATGGATCAGTTCTCAGGGCTCCAGCGATTACCCCCATTTCAATCCTAAGTCTCTAGCCGAATTTCCAAAACTTAAAGAAGATTTATTAGAAGTAAACATGCCAGCACTGCCTGGGTGTAGCCGACTCTGAGACACATCATTCATTGTCCCCCTTGACCCAGATTTCCACCCCAGCCCCTGGGTGTATCATAATTCATATCCTCCAATGGGACACATCCATAGCCAAGAGTCATCAATCATGCTGTCCAGTTAGAATTTTGCACGGCAGAAACTTCGGTCACCTAGAAACTATCTTTGGAAACATTTGTGGAATGCAAGCTGCTCACTGCTCCCACCGCCCTTTCTGATGGCACCTCTAAAAAGACCATAGAAATATTTTATGAGTTAACATCAGTCACACATGACAGATCCAATTTGACAAACTGTTACTGTGACAGTCGTTAAGCAAGCCAATGGTTCACGACAGGCACGGTTTTGCTGAAAACCGGAAGTGCTGGGTTTTCAGCAAAATGGCCAGAAAACGTGGTCATGTGACCTCGGGCCATTGCAAATGGCCACCAATGCACCAATGCTCTTGCTGAGCATCTGAAGTGTGGTCATGTGATCGGGGGGGGGCGGCGACAACCCGCAGAACTTCGACCCACATAGGTCCTTTAAGTACAGAAGGAGACACCAAATAAATACACATCATTGGGTGGCTGAGTTGCTCTATAAATGTTAATAGTTGCTATCTATGAAGATAAATATCTTGTTTGGGGGGGAAAAACGCCAGACACAGGTGGTCCTCGGCTTACAACAGTTCATTTAGTGACCGTTCAAAGTTACAACGGCACTGAAAAAAGGGGAATTGTGATGACCCGGAGTGTAACACAAATGTAACAAAATCCCAAACGTAAATAAATGTCCTTTAATGCCTCCAACTTGGCCCCACTGTTCAATAATTCTCAGTGGAAGAAAAAACGTACTCAAAAATAGTCTTCAAAAGAAAGCAATACAGTCTGAACTTAATGAGCAGATAGAGGTGAAATAAAAAACTAAAACAAACTACAATGAAGGAATTTCCACAATGGACCAGGATAAATACAGTAATTACCAACTTCAAGGAGATAACAAGGCACAGTCTGTTGGAAGGACACCAACCAAGATCACTTCAGCCCAAAATAAAACATGCTTTGCTTCTGGCAACTAACCGTCTCTCTTATATACTATTCTCCCCAGCTGCAACCAATGAGGGGGATCATGGCCGCTTCCTCTCTCGTAAGCCACATTGTTTCCTTCTCTGTTCCTCCCTGCGTGTCCTAGGATGGATAGGGGATGGGCCAGGATCCTCCTCTGACTGCCCAGATGGCCTCTGCTCTTCCCCAGCCTCCTCCACAACCTTCGGAGCCACACCTCCACTCCCTGTTGGCTGTTCCTCCTCTCCCTCAGAGTCCGACTCTACCTCAGGCATGACAGGAATTATTTTCACACTTATGACCGTTGCAGCCTCTCCATGGTCACGTGATCAAAATTTAGATGCTTAGCTACTGACTCATGTTTATGACGGTGGCAGTGTCCCGGGGTCATGGGATCCCCTTTTGTGACCTTCTGACAAGCACAGTCAATGGGGAAGCCAGATTCACATAACAACTGTGTTACTAACTGAACAACTGCAGTGATTCACTTAACAACTGTAGCTGAAAAGGTCGTAAAGTGGGGCAAAACTCACTCAACAAATGTCTCGCCTAGCAACAGAAATTTTGGGCTCAATTGTGGTCGTAAATTGAGGACTGCCTGTATTCCCTTCAGATGATCTCCTTTTTATTTCCTCTTTGGGGAGTAATTGAGGAAAAAGACAAATAAGAGGGAAGAATTTAAAAATTAGCAGGAAAAATTCTGGTTAAAATTGATGGAACTCTGATGTTTATTCTAAGTATGCACCAACATTTGAACAGTTGCTTTAATTGTTCTAATTTGGTTTTTTTTTGCAGTTTATAGGTGGAAAACATAACCAGGATTATTCAAACTAGAGAAGGAAGACTAGCTTTATATATGGAATTATTGTGTATGTTAGCATTTGATTGCTTTATCTTGCTTCAGTCATTTTTCTTCTCTTATATTTGTTTACGAATAACCAGGTGAGAATTTATTTCAAGAAATAGGCAGGGCTAATAATCAGAATAACAATAGAAACTGGCCATAAATCAATTGTAATTTATATTTGCCAGACCCATGAATGGTGATGATAAAGAACGAGTTGAAGATTTGTCTATTCTTCTCATCCTTTTTTTATAAGGGCTCTTAAGAAACTCACATAGTTTCTGAAGATGGAAATTATTTTTAGTTATAATTAACAACAGCTGTGATAATTCTATTTTCCCTGTGAATCTCATTAGACTGAGTCATCCTTATGTAATGGCATCTTAATTCTTAATGCAAAGTTTTCAAATCTAAGTATAGCACAGAATGAGTTTTGGAAATGTTTTTATTTTCACCCACTCATGTCACGACAGAGAATTTAATGTGGACTCCCCTGGCATTTATTTTTCAATTTTAAAATGACTTCTCCCTTTTGAAGATTGTCATTTAAGGAGGACAATTTCTCAGGACAGCATATTAGGGATGTGCAGCTATTCAGGTCCAAAGTGGAAATATACCCACTGCCTTGTCAGGGGTGGGATTCAAAAATCCCAGCAACTGGTTCGCTGCCCGGTTGCTGGGTGGGCGTGGCCACGGTGGGCGTGGCCTACCAGAACTTCCAGGAGAGCCATTTTTCACCTTCCCCAGAGTCCGGAGGCTTCCCTCAGGCCTCTGGGAGGCGAAAATGGCCTCCCCTGGGTCCAGAGGCCTTCCAGAAGCCGGAAACAGGCCCGTTTCTGGATTTCCAGAAGGCTCGTTTTTCACTTCCCAGAGCCTCTGCACAGACCCTGCACTTACCTGGATCCAAAATGGGTCATGTGTAGACTCTGGGGAGGGGCGGGATGGGGTGGGCGGGGCCAGATAGTTGGTTCAACTACCGGTTTGGCAAACCGGATGTAAATTTTACCTCCGGTTTGCCCAAACCAGACCAAACCGGCTGAATCTCACCCCTGTGCCTTGTACAGGAAAAGCCTCATCTAAGCTAAGGGATCAGAGAATCATAGGGCTGGATGGGACTTTGAAATCCAGTTTGTAGCCTGATTACTTACCCGCTAAATTAAACCAGCTCTCTTCTCTGTAAAATCTCCCTCTTTAATCAAGTTTCCAGGGGCCACACAGCTGCCACATCTCCTTTGAGGCTCTGATGCAAATAGCATCTTCCTATGATATCCAGAGAACAAGAACTTACCACTCCCCACCAGAGCGCATCAGCATAGCTGGAGAATCCAGTTTGTCCCTCTTCATCCACAGCATCTTTCTCAGCAAGGTAGACAAAATACGATGAGAAGATTAGGCCCAAGAATCCAATGTACAGGGTAGTTATGAGTTCCTAAGGAAAACAACCATGAATTACTTAGAGCTTTCAAGCTTGGACACAATAGAAATAGCCCTAAGACTTATATACCACTTCACAGGGCTTTACGGCCCTCTCTAAGCGGTTTTACAGAGTAAGCATCTTGCCCCCAACAATTTGAGTCCTCATTTTACTGACCTCGGAAGGATGGAAGGCCGATGCCAGCAGATCAGAATTGAACTGCTGGCAATCAGCAGAATTAGCCTGCAATACCGCATTCTAACCACTGCGCCACCCTGGCTCTTAATTTTATTGATTAAATTGTACACCGTCCAGGGCCCCACTCTGGTTAAGAAGCATGAAATATAAACAAACACAACCTTCCGTGTGTATAATACCTTTTAATAATGGTATCTTTCATATTTAATATTCTTGTTTCTTGACCTTCTGTTATTAAAAAAAAAAACACCCAATTGCATAATTTTCATGTAACGGATCTCTCCTGGTGAATCACAATACAGGAAGTCCTCAAATTACAACCATAATGGAGCCTGCCTTATTACAATCATAAGTTGTCACGGTTGTAAAATGAGTTGGTCACATGACCAATCTGACTTTCTAACATTTTTACAGTGGTCATTGTGTGAATGTGGTGGTCCTAAGTGCGAACCCATTGTTCGCTAAGGCATGGTTTTGCCAAAACCCAGAAATAAGTGCCAGGTTTTGGCAAAAATATGGTGAAACATGGTTCCATGACTATGGGATTTTGCAAACAGCTATAAATGCAGCTGCATTGACCAAAAGTACAATCATTTGACTGTGATGATGCATCTTGGAACTTTGGACCTTCCCATAAGTCCTCTTTTGCATATAGGTTGTAACTTGGTTGTAAGTCGAGAACTACTTGTAAAAATTTATTCAACAACTGTCTAATTAGACTCCTATTGCTAAGGCAAATCATAAACAATAGTATGCCTTTTAGAAGCCACAGCATATAAAATGAGCTTCTGTCCCAAGAATAGTACATCCCCATAACCACTTCTTCTTCCCTCCTGTTTTTGCCAGTATTTGATGTGCTGATAAAAGGTTTGGAAGTGTCAGAGGAGATTGTCAAATATATATAATATTCTGCTCACATAAGGTATATCAACGTTCTAACTGATGAACCCAACCAAAGTAAACACCTTCGAGATTTTCCAAAGGTTGAATACAAACTTTATTGAATACATCATTTCAGCACTGAAGAAGGCAAAACCAGCTCTGATTATTTCCTGTGCTAGCCCATATACTGTAGTTACAATATGGAATCCCCCCTTCCCCTATTACTGTAGGTCACATTATCCAATTGAGTGCCAGTATTTTGTTATGAGAAAAGTCTCTAGGCTTGGCAGACACCTGCCGATGTGTCCTTGGCTCTCACAGCTCTTCTGCTTGAAATCTAGAGCCCACATTCCATCTCCCCCTTCCCTCTCCCCTTAGTTCTTTGGCAAGTTGAAAATCGATAGTGTTTGCAACAGCAGAAGTGCACTTCATGTTTGACACGGTACCTGACGATGTATGAATACCACAGACCCCAGGAGTCTCCAAGTACCGCCCTGTCGATCTACATGAAGCATGCGAAGGATCTGTAGAAACCGGATTCCCCTTAAAAGAAACATTAGAAGAGAAAATGTAGAGTGAAAATTGAGACTCGTGTTCTTTATGCGTCAAGATCTGGAATTTAGAGTGATGGGGAGGCTGGCACTTAAGATAAGATAACTTTTATTGTCATTTTTTTTTTTACTGTGAGCACACTGGCCCACATTAAAAATGAAATTCTCATGCCAGCTCTTCAAAAGAAAGAGTATTTCTACCCAAACACATAGATAACACACATATACACATGCAATATACATACATAAATATATACTTGCACCATACATACATCTACATCTACATGATGTACATCTATATCGCTGAGCCACGGTGGCACAATGGTTAGAGTGTGGTACTGCAGGCTACTTCTGCTGACTGGAAAATATATGCAAGGTTATGGAACCTTGGAAAGTGGATCGTATTATCTTGTCTGTAAAGTTTAAGTAGGGCTTCTTAATTGCTTCTTTCTATCTAACCATGCCTCAGAGGGGCAGGAATAGCTTATCTCAAATCTGTCCTTTGTTGTAGGGGCACCATAAGCGCACCAATTGTGCCTACCGTCCCTATCATATTGTTTCTTTTTATTTTTCTTATACATATCCATCTCATGTATTCAACACTATGTTTATACTTATACCTGTTATCTTGTAAGCGATTGACAAATCAAATCAAATCAATAAATAAATAGTTTTACATGCATCAAAAAAAATCACAACAATTATGGCAGTGGCACTAAGAACATACAGTATGCATATAGGCAGGATGCAAAGTTGAGAAACAGGGTATTTTTTAAATAATTTATCCAAACTGTTTCAACCTACCTTATTGCAGAAGTAGCAAAAACTTGTCCATTCGATCCCACACTGAGAACAATAATTGAAGCTATCACAACTATGAGATCTGTTGACAAAGCATATGAAGTATTTCAATATCTGCTTAACACTGTTTACGAAAAGAAACCTTCCACAAAACAGGCCTTGACACTATGTAAAGCTATTTTCTTCTTCTTTAAAAAAAATAAATTTTATTAAATTTTTACACTTTTAAAAACAAATCATATGTATCGTTTTTGCTCTAAGTTGTGGCACTGACTTTTCCATATTCATTTACATACATACATACATTTACATTTACATTTACATTTACATTTACATTTTACATTATCTTTTTTCCTGTTATTTAATCAAACATACCATTTTCCCCAGACTGTATAGTATTCCTTTTCTTCCTTGTCCTGCAATTCCATTGTAAATTTATTCAATTCTTCCCAATCCATATTTTTTTTATAATCGTGTTATCTGTGGGACTATTCCCTAATTTCCAGTTTGGGGCATACATTATTCTAGCTATTATCAATATATGTATTATTACATATTCAATATCTTTCTTATTATCCCTAATAAGAACATTTCAGGCTTAAGTTCTATTTTTAAACCAGTTATTTCTTGCAGCCAAATCCTTATTTTATTCCAAAATTTCTTTGCTTTAGAACATGACCACCGCATATAAAAGAAGGTGCCTGGTTTCTTTTTACATTTCCAACATACCGGGTTCAAATTTGGGTAAATTTTGGCCAATCTTGCTGGTGCTAGGTGCCAGCGATAAAACATTTTGTAGAGATTTTCTTTATATGTGGCTGCCATTGTTAATGTAAAGCTATTTTCTTACATGGGTTTAAAATTAGCCATCCCAACTTAGAGACTCAGCTTAGAGACTCTTATGCAGTATTTTATAATTTATTGCATTGTTAATTGACAGAACATGGCTTTCAAATGCATCTGACTTTAAAAACATCTGTAAATCTTGGTAAGAAAGCAATAGCATTAAACAATGGGCAGCATGGTAATCTCCATATTGCAAAAAGGTGGGAGAATTGATGGAGAGAAGAAGAAAGTTTTCTTATTCCTTCTGGAAAATTCATAATCATAGATAGAGGTGAAGCAAGAATGGCTATGACTAGCAATAATATCCCTCATTTCTGAAGGTGTTTGCAGTTCTTGATACACTAGATCTGTCGTTCCCACTCCTCAACAACTTTTAAAATGACTTCAGCTTCCAGAATTTCCCAGCCAGCATTTGTGGACTTCAGTTCCCAGAATTCCCTTGCTGACATTTGTGGACTTCCAGCACTCAGAATTCCCAGCCAATATGCTGCCTAAGGAATTCTAGAAGACCTTCAAACTGGAAGTCCCAACTGGAATGTTATTTTAAAGTAGGGCTTACCTATTATCGATATCGGTTTCCTGGCAAAACGTATTCTTCCTTTGATACCAACATATTTGCTTCTGCAACCTGCAGACCAGAGCCTCACCACATATTCAGCACCAAAAAAGACCACCAAGACAATTTCCTAAAATCAAGAACAATCATCTTTATTTTTAACACTCTTTTAAAATATGCATTTACATCAACCGTCCAGAAATCAATTTATATTAAAAAGTGATACAGAGGCAACCCCTTCCCTCCTTGCCAGCCCCAAGACACTAAATTTCACACCTGTTTTTGGCACACTGGGGGGGGCATACCTGTCTCCCAACAATTCCTAGAGCCACACCAGCCATCCGGACAGAATATAATAACAAAATCTGGCCTTTTTCACTTGTTCATTTTTTCACAGAGAGGTCCCAACTCATCTGCACTATATGCAATTTATCTAATATGTCAAAGTAGATCACTTACCATCCAAAAAAGCATTCCGGTGGCAAATTCTGCATAATGTTCTATAGTAGACAGAACACTGAAAATTAAACAAACCAGCACCAGCAGAAATCTACAAATAAAAAAAAGTAATAATCAAAAAGCTGTAATTCATTTAAAAGTATAGTTTTCTAGTCTTTTAAGCAATATGCTTATTTCAAGCAATTGATGGAGACTGAAACATTTGGAGACATTTATAAATTTATAAAGGGAGACATTTATCCACTCAGCCCTTACCAACCAAAAGACCAAACTTCCCCACATCTGTGGTGCTGATGAAATTATCTAGTATGGCAATGAAATGTTTGCAATCCCAAAACCAAGCTAAAAAGACTTTCACAACCCAACATGCCTGCCCTGAGCTATCCATACTTTCTGATGTGGTGGAAGCTTTAAGATGGGTGGCCTTCAACTCCCAGAATTCCCAGAATTCCCTAGCCAGGAGTTGAAGGCCACCCATCTTAAAGCTGCCAAGGTTGAGAAACGCCGTGACCACAATTGAGCCCAAAATTTTGGGGTGCTAAGAGAAACAGTTGTTAAATGGCTCCCCCCCGTTTTACGACCTTCCTTGCCACGGTTGCTCAGTGAATCACCACAGTTGTTAAGTTAGTAACGCGGTTGTTAAATAAAATCTGCCTTCCCCATTGACTTTTCCAGAAACTATGGGATAGAAACTATAAATTAACAATGTCAACAGCTTATAAATAAAATGTGTATAAGATGTTTTATAGATGGCATCTTCTCCCAGCAAGACTGGCAAAGGTGTTTGAGGACAAATCAGCGAAATGTTGGAAATGTCATCAAATACCTGGATCATATTACCATATGTGGTGGGCATGCACAGAGGCTAAAAGATATTGGACAAAAATACATACATGGTTGGAAAAAATGATAAAATAATATATAGACTTAAAGCCTGCGGTATTTTTACTGGAGATCCTACCTGAGAATTATAGCAAAGAAAAAATATATTTAATTATACATATATTAAGAGCAGCTAGAATTGTATTAACTCAATATTTGAAAAAATGACTTTGCTTGGCAGAAGATTGTAAAATGTGATCACATGACCCTGGGATACTGCAACCATTATAAATGAGGGGTCGCCAACCTTTTGGACCTCAGGGACCACCAAACTCATAATTTTAAATCCCGTGGACCAGAGACCCTGGGAAAATTCCCAAAAAAGTCTGCAGGAAAATTCCCCACCCCGTTTTCCTACAGATCGATCATTCTTTATTTGGGATCGCAGAATACCATCTCCAGGTCCGTTCTCGGTGGGATAGAGAGAGAGAGAGAGAGAGAGAGAGAGAGAGAGAGAGAGAGAGAGAGAGAGACTTTTGGCTTCATGCAAGGAAAGCAGCAGAAGCAGCAGAAGTCTTTCTTTCTCTCCCCCAAACTCTGCCAGAAATGAGTCTTGTGAGACTTGTCAAGCCGGCGCAGCCTCTTGGAGCAGGAGGCCTTGCAGGGTCCCAAAGATTCATTTCTGGCGGAGTTTGGAGGAGAGAAAGAAAGACTTTTGCTGCTTTCCTTGAGTGCAGCCAAAAGCAGCCAAAAGCAGAAGAAGAAAGAAGTGGAAAGAAGCAGCCTGGTGGCCAAGCGAGGCGTGTGGGGCGAGTTCCCCACCCTGCCCTTTTCCCCCCTCCCCTCACTACCTCGTGTTGTTCGCAATGCAAGCTGTGGGGAGCACAGCCTTGTGTTTCCGTGCAGTCTGGATTAATTGCTTTGGGGTGACATTTCTCTGCGGACCATCAAAATTTTCTCACGGACCACCAGTGGTCCCCGGCCCACTGGTTGGCAACCACTGTTATAGTTGCCAAGTATCTGAATTTTGATCACGTGACCATGGAGATGCTGCAACAGTCGAACATGTGAAAACGGTCATAATTCACTTTTTTCAATGCCATTGTAACTTCAAACAGTCACTAAATGCACTACTGTAAGCTGAGGATTGCCTGTAAATTCTTGTCCCAAACAATTTTTGGAACAAATTTTTGCTTTTTTCAGGAGGCTACTGGACTTTCTTGGTTTTTTTTTCTTTTGAAGACGTTTCTCGTCTCATCCAAGAAACTTCTTCAGCTCTGAAAGGATAGCGGGGAATGGAAGGATTTATATTCCTTGCAGACAGCTGGCCATTTGCATCCTTCCCTCTAAAAGGAAGGAATATAGGAATATAAAGGAATATAAATATACAACAATATAAATCCTTCCATTCCCCACTATTATGCAGAGCTGAAGAAGCTTCTTGGATGAGAAACGAAACGTCTTCAAAGGAAAAAACAAGAAAGTCCAGTTGCCTCCTGAACCATGATCCATGAACGATGGGTAATCTCTACCGACTTGTAATTGTTGTTAATTGTTACTAATATCTCCACCTCGCTGTATACCTCCTCGGTGGAAATGTATGGTGTGGCCTGAAGTGGGAGATTTGGATGATATGCTATTTACATCCCTTTTCCACAATTATAAAAAAAAAAAATCCATGCTAACTCTGGTACTTCCCACTTGAGAATTTGGCATCCCCCAAGCAGTTGATCCATGTTTTTAAGAATATATATTTCAGATAGTGCTTGTGGGGGGGGGTGGGGCGTCGACATTTCCTCTAATAAGAGTTTGCAATTTAAGACAGGGATCTCTTGGCAACTTTGAAACTTGTGGACTTCAACTCCCAGAATTCCCCAGCCAGCATGGCTGGCTTCAACTATAACAACACAAGAGCGCACAATAGATACAAACTCAAGGTTAATCGCACCAAACTTGATTACAGGAAATGCGACTTCAGCAACAGAGTGGTCAATGTCTGGAATACTCTACCTGACTCTGTGGTTTCTTTCCCAAACCCCCCAAATTTTAACCTTAGACTGTCTACTATGGACCTCACCCCTTTCCTAAGAGGTCTGTAGGGGGCGTGCATAAGCTCACCAACGTGCCTACCGTCCCTGTCCCATTGTTTCTTTTTATTTTTCTTATATCTACCCATTTCATGTATTCATAACTATGTTTTTACTTATACCTATTATCTTGTAAGCGATTGACAAATCAAATAAATAAATAAATAAATAAAACTCTTAAAGTTGCCAAGTTTGGAGACCTCTGGTGTAAGATGTTCTTGCTATCAAAGATAACATGCACCGGTAATAGAGCATTATTGTGCAACGTTCTTTCCTAAATGGTTTGCTATCAGTACCCGAGATAGTGGTTGCATTAAGCACCCACATCCTCCAGTTCAAACATCAATGCAATGAAAAAAAAACACTTCACCCTCCCAGCAACTAAAACGTATGTGCATGTTTTGTAATTCTGTAAATCACAGCCCTAAAAATATGGTCTGACTTATAATTTAATACAAATATGTGTATTAATGCTAGAACTACATAAGTTTCATGAATGTAAGATATGATTAATATTATTTTTGAGGGGGGTTATTTATACACACATTTTTATATAATGAGATAAAAGCAATAATTAGAGGGAAGATTAGAAATTGAATAACAAAATTATCATGTATGTTTAAACAAAATTATCATGTATGTTTAAACAATATTGTGATTGGCGTTAGAAGAATATACTGGAACACTGAATAACTAAATAATGAAAGATTATAATTTAATACAAATACGTGTATTAACGCTAGAGCTACACAAGTTTGATGAATGTAACAGATATGATTAATGTTGTTATTTTTATTTGCACCAAAATGTACAATACCTCTCGGTGCCACACTGTTCACGCATTGATGTATATATGTAGAATAAAATAAAAAACTTGAAAACTTAAAAAATATGGTCTGGCCACCTATTAAGGACTTAATGGCCAAGAGGCTTTCCTCAAGCTTCTGGGAGGGCGAAAACAGCTTCCTCAGACTCGGAGGCTGTCCAGAAGCTGGAAACTGGCCCATTTCTGGCCTCCCTGAACTCCCAGGAGCCCCTTTTTTTCACCCTCCATGAGCCTTCACATGCGCCCTGCACTGACCTGCATCCAAAATGGGCCACGTGGGGACTCCTGGGAGGGGAGGGGCAGGGTAGGCGGGGCCAGCTAGGAGGGGGATTTGGGTGTTCTCCGAACTGCACAGAACAAGGGGTCCCCCGAACCCCTGCGAACCCCCTGCAGCCCACCCCTGGTTCTACTACAGCCCCCTGCACAGGGCAGGAGAGTATCCCAAAGGGTTGTCCTGTCTATTTTTGAAAACCTCCAGTGATGGAGCACCCACACTGTAAGCCCTGAACTTTTTCCCTTCAACCGAAAAGAATGAACTTCTGAAAACCAGGTGTCTCAAAAGGAATCCTTTGTTGAAAGGGGTTGTATCTCAACACTAGGCAAAGCAGAGTCTAAGGTATCCCCAGGCATACAGTCATCGATAAAGGAAGTTAGAATCCCTCCCCTTATTCAGATGTGGATTTAGTCAAACAAAGAACCAACATGTTAATTCCCCCCTCCCCTTCTCTGGGAATGTATCTTAGCAGAGTTCCCAGGAGTGACTTCCAGAGCTGGAATTTTTATGGTTCCTTCTCATCTTGTTATCTCTTCAAGAGGTGACAAGTTTCTAGACATCTGGCTCCACTCCTCCAGTTGTATATCATATGCAAGGTATACAGAATCAAAATATAGGATTTAATATATTCAGGTTACATCAAAAAGGATTACTTGTACCAACTCCCCCCCTCCTTCTTCTTCCATTGAAGAACGGCAATACACGGATCTGACATACACGTTCCGGAGGCAAGCCGTTCCACTGGTTAACAGGACATTTCTCCTAACTTTTAGGTTGGATCTCTCTTTAAGGATCTTCCGCCTAATACTTCTTTTTCCTGCCCTCTGGTGCTTTGGAGAGTAGGTCAACAACTCCTCAAATATTGGAAGACGGTTATCATGACCTCCTTAATTCTTCTCTTGGGTATGTTAGATGTACTTAGCGGTAGTGGGATTCAAATTTTTTTTACTACCGGTTCTGTGGGTATGGCTTGGTGTGTGTGGTGTGGCTTGATGGATGTGGTTTGGTGGGTGTGGCTGGGGAAGGTTACTTCAAAATCCCATTCCCTCCCAACCCCACTAACCTGCTTTCCAGTTCCGTTCTCCTGTGCAGGGCAACCAAAGAAGACCCAGCCGATCAGCTGGGACTCAATGGGAGGCAGAGAAGAGATGGGCGTGGGGCCAGTCAGAGGTGGGATTGGCCGGTTCTCCGAACGACTCAAAATTTCCGCTACCGGTTCTCCAGAACTGGTCAGAACCTGCTGAATCCCACCTCTGGTACCTAGCTCCCTCAACCGCTCATCACACCATTTAATCTCCATACCCTTTATCAAACAAACAAAAAGACAGCTTCTACTGGGAGAAATTTAGACAAAATATTAAACCGCAGAGACAGCTGTGAGTTCAATCCTAGGTAGGGGCAGATATTTCTCTCTCTGGGCACACTGAGAATATAATCTGCTGAACAAAACTCCGCATTGGAGACAGGAAGGGCATCCAGCCATAAAACACTCTGCTGGCTCCATTCAGTTGCCCATACTCCACCCCACAAGGGATTATGGGGATTGTTAACAGAAGATGATGACATTGCTACACTGACAGCAAAGATTCATAGCTATGGAAAAAGTCCATAGCTTTTTCAGTTGTTCCAATAGAAGAGAATCTTTATAGTTGAACTGTGAGGTCCTTGGTGTTCTCTGAGCTTGGATATTTTCTTGCAGATATTTAATTACCCAACTAGGTAACATCATCAATGCACATTTTCAGTGCATCATCAGTGTCCAGTCGTTGCATATCGCTGTGAAAGCTGGTATCAAAAAGGCTAAATAAAGAAAAGGCAATACTTTTGAACTGTGGTGTGGAAAATACCACACCCTAACAAGAACTTCTCTTTTTGGAGGGGGAAGGGAACAGTAGTACCATTGTATATTTTTTTATTACTAAAAACAAAAATTCTTTTATTTCTGCAAATGCAATGTTGTCTTATTTCGATTCAAAAATCTGATTGCTAAAGAACTGAATTTTGAAAGAGCCTATGCAAATGCTTCCCTCCTTTTCTACACATATCCATCCATGCACAAAATAAAAAAGGGAGGTCAGGAGTGTAACTCCCTCCTGTGGATTTCTGAAAAGAAAATCCTTTTGCATAATTGATCATCTAGGAAAGTTTGTGTGATATTTGATCACGCTGATTTCCTTAAAGGATACTTTCAGATATGAAGGCATTAAACAGTGCCCGAGAGTAATTGTGATGGAAATTATTAGAGTCCCTTGAGGAACGTGTTCCATCCAAATTCCCGACTTGTTTTGACTACCAAGATCCTTCATTTAGTTGGGAGTTCTTCACAACACATTTCCATTTGAACATCCCATAATGAATTGGTGTATACAACTGATTAGCCATGTCCTATTTGGCTACACTGGGAGTTAGTAGTATTAAATGAATAAATTGGGTTAGCTTTGTGAATATTTTTTTGCCTATAAGATCTCTTCGCATACACAGGAAAGGAAGAACCACTTAGGAAAGGATGAACTTTAACTCCTGAATTCCTGGGCAAGATGACAACTCGCTTTAAAAGTTTATTTCCCCCCCCTCTAATCACAGAAAACTGAAGCACAAAAGTGCATGAGGGCTGTCACAAAGACTCTGTGTGTGCAATGGTGAGATTCGAATGTTTTTATTACCGGTTCTGTGGGTGTGGCTTGGTGGGCATGGCTTGGCTTGGCGGACGTGGCTTGGTGGACATGGTAGGGGAAGGATACTGCAAGATCCCCATTCCCTCCCCACCCCTCTAACCTGCTTTCCAGCTCCATTCTCCTGTGCAGGGCAACCACAGAAGACCCAGCTGATCAGCTGGGACTCAATGGGAGGCAGAGAAGAGATGGGGGTGGGGCCAGTCAGAGGTGGGATTGGCCGGTTCTCCGAACTACTCAAAATTTCTCCAGAACTGGTCAGAACCTGCTGAATACTACCCCCTCTCTCTCTCTCTCTCTGTGTGTGTGTGTGTGTGTGTCTGTGTGTATCTGTTCTCCAAAAGGTCTGAAGGCAAGCAATATCAATAGAGGAAACCAGATTCACTTAACAACTGCATGATTCACTTAACAATTGCAATGATTTGCTTAACAACTGTGACACAAGGTCATAAAACTCAATAACTGCCTTGCTTAGACTAGCACTGATAACATTACCTAGTATGGTAATGAAACGTCTGCAAGAAAATGAACAAGCTCAGAGAGCACTAAGGACCCTTCGTTTCAACCCCGACCTACAAATATTCTCCTTAATTGATTTTAGAGATTGTTTTGCAAATAACTCAGGAATTCTGCCAAGACCCTTGTTCCCACTTACAATGATGAGATGCCCTTGGCAATATAATCACAGAAGGATCTCTGGCTCAACCCCACCACTGTGAAGACTTTAGGGGCAATGAAAGAAGAAAACCAAATATATTTAAGAAATTTTCAATCCATTGTATCCCTGACATGGATGCATCTGCCTAACGCTGCCCATTGGTGATGAACGATGCCCTGGAAATTGGCCCAGGAATGTAACACCTAACCTCTTAAAAGCCTGCTTGCTCTCATTATTTGAGTCATATTGCAGATAAAGTCACTTATCTCTTTCCTCGTTCAGACCAGACGCCATTGTTTTGAGAGCTATGGAGGGGAACAAAAGGTCTTGTTGTTTGGCACATCTTTCAACTTGCATAGTCTGAAGATGTGTGCAATGCTTGGAAAATTGAGGTGAAACACACAGTGCTCTAACTCTTAGTATTGGAATGGGAACAGTATCAGAGGGGGGGTCTTCAGCTGGTTCGGAGCAGTCCTGGAGAATCGGTAGCGGAATAGTTTGGGGAACCGGCAAATCCCGCCTCTGACTGGCCCCACCCCCATCTATGCTCTGCCTCCCATTGAGTCCCAGCTGATTGGCTGGCTCTTCTTTGGTTGCCCTGCACAGGAGAACGGAGCTGGAAAGCAGGTTACTGGGTGGGGAGGGAATGGGGATTTTGCAGTATCCTTCCCTTGCCATGCCCACCAAGCCCCACCACTCCTACCAAGCCACACCCACAGAACCGGTAGTAAAATATTTTGAATCGTAGTCACTGAACCATAGTCACCGAAGCGGTAGTAACACCAGTTGAATCCTACCGCTGAGGAAGATGTATTGGATATGTTTGCTGCCTTGAGTTATTTGTGAAAAAAATAATGCATAAAATGCATAAAAACAAAACAAAAATATCAGATGTGGTTACATAATAATCTGCTTAATGACCATTACTGCTTACAACTGAAATTGCGAAGTCCATTATGGTCATAAGTTGAGAACTACCATGGCTTAAATCATTAAAATTTTAATTATGTCAAAGGCTGCCTTTCTCCAAACACTCCTGTATTCTTGATGATCAGCAACTACCTAGAATTATTCTAATTTGTCTTCTAAAATTCACTCTGTCCCACCTGGTCAAGCTTTTCAGAAAAAAAAACAACTACAATGCCCTTGTTATCTGTTTTGTGCTGTATATGTTGTGACTTTTCTTGGGCTTAACTACGTTTTATACGGCTTCAGGAAAGTGATACTTGAAAGAAGATCTAACAAAAATTTTAAATCCATTAATAATGAAGCACAAATACCCTGATCTCAGTTCTCCTGTACCTCACAGTGGGAAGGCAGATTCCATATCTATCCAAGTATGTATTCCAGTATTTCAGAGGTTGCTTGCAACAAAGAGAAGGGGATCAACTTATTTTCCAAAGCACCAGAGGGCAAGACAAGAAACAATGGATGGAAATTAATCAAGGAGAGAAGCAACCTCGAATTAAGGAGAAACTTCCTAACAGTGAGAATAATCAACCAGTGGAACAGCTTTGCCCTCAGAAGTTGTGGCTGCTTCATCACTGGAGGTTTTTAAGAAGAGACTGGACAGGTGGACGTGTCCAAAAGCAAAGTAAACATTTTGGACGAAAATGCATACGTGGTAAGAAAAAAAAATGTTAAAGTAGCATACAGATTATAACCCAGAACTATTTTTTTTAAAATACCAGAAAAATATGATAAAGGGAAGGTATATTTAATATTGCATGTTTTGAACAGCAGCAAGAATTGTGTTTGCACAATACTGGAAAAACGAAGAAATGGCTACAGAAGAAGATATAATTTTAAAAAATTAGACTCTGTAGAAATGGATGGACTAACACTGAAGATTAAAAAAAAAAAAAGAAGACACAGAATATTTTCAAATTTGGGACTCGATTTATCAATGGTTGGACAATAGAGATAGAAACTAGGAACTTAAAAAAATATTACCATGTAAGCAAACTGACCCAGACAGTACACTGTTCACTAAGCACTTATGGTATGTAAATAAATACCGTATTTGCCGGCGTATAAGACGACCCGGCGTATAAGACGACCCACCACCACCACCAGAAACACCCTCCAGAAATCCCGGGGCTGCAGCGGCAGGGCGGAGTGCCAGGGGCCGTGGGAAGAGCAGGAAGGCTGCAGCCTCGGGCGGAGCGAGGCGGCGGGATGAAGCGGAAGCGGCGCAGGGGATCCGGGAAGCCAGAGGCGCTTCGCTGCGTCCAACAAGCATCCGAAAGCCGGCAGTGGATATACCGGCGTATAAGACGCGACCCCCCACTTGGAGGCATGTTTTTCGGGGCAAAAAAGTCGTCTTATACGCCGGCAAATACGGTATATAAATAAATTTAAAAAAGAAGAGACTGGGCAGCCACTTGGCTCAAATTGTATGGGCTCTCCTGCTTGATTTCACTGGACTAAAAGACCTCCAAAATCTCTTCTAACTCTAGTCTGATTGATGTTCAACATCTCAGGCCAACCTGCTCTGATAGGAACAGCTTGTCAAGGCACTGAGATTGAGATCCTCCCCATGTCTGTTACCCAAAAAAATCTTTTCAGCTGGGAAGGCTGGAAAGAAACCAAGGTTGTTGGAGTTACATCTCCATCGTAAGTAGGTGGCCAGGAACTATAGGTGGCCAGTAATGTAGGACTGCAGTTGAGAGCAGAATTCCTGCTGCCAAGCAAGACGGTGGTTAACAGGGCCGTACCCAATTTTTACTTGGTTGGAAAGTGAACCACGACAATTGTTAAGCGAATCTGTGTTGTCCCATTGACTTTGGTTTTTGAAAGCCAGATGGGAAGATGGCAAACAATGATCACATGACCCCGGGACACTGCGACTGCCGTCAATGCATCCTGGTTGCCAAGTTCTCTGATTTTGACCACATCACCTAGGGATGTTGCAATGGTTGTTAGGTATGAGTAGCCCAGAGGTGATATTCAGCAGGTTCTGACCAGTTCTGAAGAACTGGTAGCGGAAATTTTGAGTAGTTTGGAGAACCAGCAAATACCACCTCTGACTGGCTCCGCCCCCATCTATTCTCCGCCTCCTGAGTCCCAGCTGATCGGCTGGGTCTTCTCTGGTTGCCCTGCACAGGAGAACGGAGCTGGAAAGCAGGTTAGTGGGGTGGGGAGGGAATGGGGATTTTGCAGTATCGTAACTCCAGGAGTGGGGAGGGAATGGAGATTTTACAGTATCCTTCCCCTGCCACGCCCACCAAGCCACATCCACCAAGCCACATCATGCCCACCAAGCCATGCCCACGGAACCAGTAGTAAAAAAAATTGAATCCCACCACTGGAATGCCTTTTTCAGCACTGCTATAACTTCAAACCGTCACTCAGTGAATGGTTGTAAATCAAGGACTCCCTTTACCTGCAGAAAACTGACATCAGACTTCTCAACAGATGCCATCGACTGAACTAAAACTGCTGACGTCCACCTATGTTTACAAACAGGGACTATTACCCTTCACAAGTTCAGAATACCCTCGGTGATAGAACTGTTAACTTTTATAAAAGGATGCACACTAAAAACAAAGGCGTTGCAGTGGTGGTATTCCAATTTTTTTTACTACCGGTTCTGTGGGCATGGCTTGGTGGGCATGGTGTGGCTTGGTGGGTGGGTGGCATAGCTTGTTGGACATGGCAGGGGAAGGATACTGCAAAATCCTCATTCCCTCCCCATCCCACTAACCTGCTTTCCAGTTCCGTTCTCCTGTGCAGGGCAACTAAAGAAGACCCAGCCGATCAGCTGGGACTCAATGGGAGGCGGAGCATAGATGGGAGTGGGGCCAGTCAGAGGTGGGATTTGCCGGTTCTCCGAACTACTCAAAATTTTCGCTACCAGTTCTCCAGAACCGGTCGGAACTGGCTGAATACCACTTCTGGGGCATTGCTAAATCACAGCACACTGACTTCAATCACGGAAAGCTCAGTCATGTCTAGTTTCTTGGTACTGAGGGCCATGAGGTATGGATTTTGTAATACCTTTATTGTCACTGCATTCCATGAATACAATGAAATTTGAAAGCTACTCCAGCACAGTGCCTCAAATACCACATCACAATCACACTACAGAGAATTTAAAAATTAAAATAATTATAACAATAGGACTAAATCACAAATGCACCGTTTGATTCAAGACAATTACTGCCTTGGAAAAGAAACTGTTTCTCAATCTATTAGTCCTCATTTTAAGACACCTATAACACCTCCCTGATGGTAACAGTTCGAAATATGAATGTCCAGGATGAGAACGGTCTGTGGAGATTTTTAGTGCTCTAGAGAGTCTTTGCAATCTCTTCCAGAAAAGAAAGAGAACAACTGATGATTTTTTGTGCTGTGTTTATAACTTTTTGGAGCATCTTCTTATCCACTGCAGAGCATCCAGCATACCACACTGTTACACAGTATGCCAAAATGCTCTTGATGGTAGAACGGTAAAAAGTAACCAGCAACTTCTCAATCCTGTTTTCCCCCCCAATTTTTCTAGGTTTTTTCCCCAGGCCTTCCCATCTCTACTTGCAACGCAGTTTTTGTAGAACTATTGTGTTGGTTAACTAACACGGGGTCTGCTGTATTTTAATTGGGCTTATTTCTTGTTCCCTTTCAAATATATTGCTAATAATTTGGCATAAGCCTTAACCTTCAGGATTAATGTAAAAAAAGACTTTTCTTTCAGAGACTGGGAAATGTTTGATAAATTGTCAATAAAATACTTTTGTTTTCTGCTATTTCCAAGCTTTGACAAACAAAGCAACTGTATGACACTGAAAACAGCACTGTGAATGTATCGTTACCAATAAAATAGTACATGTGATGACCTGGGACGTGGCACAAAGGTAACACAGTCAAATAAGCAATAAAAGTCCCTTTATTATCTCCAACTTTGTCCCCAGTGTCCAGGTTACCTTCAGCTGGAGAAAAGCCCTCCCAGGAACAGCCTTTGACTGTAGAAAATTAAGTCCAAAACAAGGTACACACAAAATAGTAACTTAAAATCCAAAGAAACCAAACTGAAGTAATTAGCTTGGCAGGGCAGATGCAGGAATTTCAAACTTGAAAGCATGGCCAAACTCACACAGTTGGGAAGATGCCAGGAACACAAATAAGCCACAACAATACAAGATAAAGTCACATTTGCTCCCAACAGCTTGCTGCATGCAGCTTGCCTTTTTTTATACACTGTTCCCAGCTGCAGCTAATGAAGGGAATCAGGGCCCTTTCCTCCCCCTTAAGCCACACAACCCACATTGCTCTCTTCTCCGTTCCTCCCTGCGTGCCCTAGGATGAAGAGGGGGTGGGCCTGGGTCTTCCTCTGAATTCCCTCTCCCTTGCTCTACCTCTCCCTTTCTCTACCTCTTCCCTGCTCTGCCCAGCTAGACCTTGCCCTTCCCCAGTTTCCTCCACAGCCAATGGAGCCACATTCCCATTCCCTGTCAACTGTTTGGCTTCCTACTCAGATTCCGACAGGGGCATGACAGTACATGAGAATATTGAATAATTAAGATTGATAATATGCATTAATACCAAATGATGTAAGAAAGTTAATAACATTAATGTGAAATTATTGTCATGTTTCTTTTAAAATGTATAACACCCTGAAACCACACTGTTCACACAATGATGTGTTTATAGAAATAAAAAAATGTACTTAAAAAAAAAGGAATGTATCTTTACCAATATCCATTCCAAAGTCTTTTACTTTGCAAATATTTTTTTTGCTTTTATTCAGAATACGATGCTCTTTCAATTCTTATGCTTACATAGCATTGGATGTCTAAGTTTTCATGATGTAACTGGATAGATAATTTCCCCCCCCTGATTCAATCGACTTTCACTTTGAAGTACAGGTAGTCCTCAACTTTAGGACCACAATTGAGTTCCAAATTTATGTTACTAACAGAAACAGTTGTTAAGTGAGTTTTGCCCCATTTTATGACCTTTCTTCCCACACTTAAGCAAATCATAGAAGTTATTAAATTAATAACACGGTTGTTAGGTGAATCTGGCTTCCTCATTGCTTTTGCTGGTTGCAAAAAATTATCAATGACCCCGGGACACTGAAGTGGTCATAAATATGAGTCAGTTGTCAAGCATCTGAATTTTGATCATGTAACCTTCAGGATACCGCAATGGTCGTAAGTGTGAAAAACCTTCATGAGTCATTTTAGGGGGGATGTTGTAACTTTGATTGGTCAATAAATGTTGTAAGTCAAGGACTACCTGCATTTCTATTGTGCAAACTATAAAAAGAAATGTCAGTCTATGTTCCAGGTTGTCTCTCTTATTAAATGGGAATCCTTTTTTTAAATCTTGGAGCTTTCCAAATAAATTGTAAATTAAATGGTCTTCCTGTTTTAACTGAGATCCGGCATATGGAGGCACAAATCTTGAACCATATTTGGCCATCGGTACAGAACCATTATGGCAGGCGCTCAACATTCATAGGGTAGTTTCTGTATCCAGAACCATTCTTAGTAATCCCTAGAGATGCCTGTTTTGTACATCACAATTATCTCCATGCATAAATCAAGGCTCATATGCCAACAGACATTTCAATGAGATTACTTAGAAATTTCTCTGAAGGAAGATCTGGAATCTTTTCCATCATGATTCATATTTTCAGCCACTAAGCCCTCTGTGTTGACCCAGGATGGGATACAAAAGCAACTAAGTCACAAAAACAGGTGAAGTCCCTTTAATTCCTTCAACTTGGCTTTAAAGGTCCAATTATCATTGACTGGAGAAAAAACTCCCCCACAAACAGTTGCGAAAAGGAAGATTCCAACTCAAAACACATATAAATTATAAATAGAAAAAACAACACAAACCACACTGAAGCAATTAATGAGACAAGGCAGGATAAGGGCTTGAAGATGTCCACAGATATCAAAATACACACACTGGGAAGGACGTCAGAACTCAGATAAGAACTAACAAACTAGAAATATTTTCACACTTTGCTTCCAGCATTGGCCCATGTGCAGTTTGTCCTTTTAAACAGTTCTCACAGCTACAGCCCATGAAGGGAATCAAGGCCCTTTCCTCCCCCGAAGACCACACCATTCACATTTCTCCCTTATCCACTCCTCCCTGCATGCCCTAGGATGAAGAGGGGATGGGCCTGGGTCTTCCTCTGAATGCTCAGCTGGCCTGTGCCCTTCCCCAGTTTCCTCCACAACCTCTGGAACCATACTCCCACTCCCCGTGGGCTGTTCCTCCTCTCCCTCGGAGTCAGATTCTAACAGGGGCATGACACCCTCCTTAAAAAGAAGAAACATTAAGGCAGTCAATTCTAGAGCAGATTTCTTACACAAAAGAAAATCCAAGCACTTTTGAACATTCCTCTTCAAACAAAAGGATTTGGGCAAGCCAAAGTTTTAGTTAAGATTGTTAAGATTTTTCTAGAAAGATTGAGGGGTTGACTTGGGCATTCTTTATGAATTGAAATGTCTGTTGGCATATGAACCTTGATTGAGATAAATGTGATATACAAAACATTGACATTTTGCTTTGATTGATGCTTGATTGATGTTTAAAGGAAAAAAAGGGTAAGATTAATGCAATTTACAAAACTAAAGACTAAACAGTCATAAGAAAGTTAAAAAGAACAACCTGGGTACTTACACGGTAAAATGGTAAATGAAACATTTGCATCCTGTAGGCCTCTCCAGGAAATTGTACACATCTCCTTGCATGCTCGTTTTTGTTAAACGTGGGCCATAAAAACATTTAGGAGCTGAACACCTTTGCTGAACATCTTTGTGTACTATGGATTCACTATTTGTTTGGAAAGCAGAATCCGGTGTATTGTCCTCTTCAGGATCTGGAAGAACCTTTGATCCATCCATCACCAGTGAATCCGGATTAGGAGCCACAGAAGAATACTCCATATTGTTGAAGGTTGTCCTCATTTCTAGCCAATTTGAAGCCTTTGGGGAGCCACTGAGTTTTCCCACCTGAGAACTGGCACACCTGGACAAGTGATGCCTTCTTGGGTGTCCACCAGTTTCACCATTAGCATAGGACATTCTGGGATCAAGTCAAGACTCGATCCCTTGATCAACATTTAAGACAATCAAAGCATGGTAAAACCTTGCTGCTCCTTGTGGACTCTAACCAAGCATTTTTATCAAATTCTTCTACAGTGCCCAAAGATCCGTCACCTGTTGTCAGGAGGCTGAAAGTAAACCACAAGAAGATATTTAGATGCTGGAAGTTGAAACCAATAGATGGTTGTTTCAAAAAGGGAGACGCATTGATGCCCAGTTGCCAAAACAATTTACAAAATAACAGAATAATCAAGTTGGAAGGGACCTTTGAGATCTAGTCCAACCCCCTATGTAAGCATGTCCCAAATGTGCTTTTTTTTTTTCAAGAGGCAATTGGACTTTCTGGTTTTTCTTTGAAGACGTTTTGCTTCTCATCCAAGAGAACATTTTCAAAGAAAAAGCAAAAAGTCCGATTATCTCTTGGGTGGGGGAAGGCACCTTTGGGACAACTATGACCTGGATGACTGAGAATCTCCATAGATATTAAGAAACTCTGTGCCATTTCAGACAAGTGATAATCCAGTCTCTTCTTAAAAACTTTCAATGATGAAGCAATCTTCATCTTCTGAAGGCAACCCCTTCCACTGATTTGATTGTTCTCACCATTAGGAAATTTCTCCTTATTTCTAAGTTGCTTTTTTCCTTGATTAGTTTCTGTTGCGTTGTGGGAAAAGAGGCTCGAGACCCAATTGACCTTTTTTCCCTTTTTATTTTCTTTCTAGTAATCACATGCGGCGAAACCGCGGCAGCCTTTTTTATAGCTGGCTGCTCGCGGCTCGTGGCCAATGGCGGCTCTTCAAATCTCCCGCCACCACGGACCAACCTATCATAGGTAAGTGTTATGACTCCCCTTCAAAATTCAAGCGAGCAAAACAGAAAGCAGCCGTTTCAAAATTAAATCAAACAGAAAGAAGTCTCACAAGATAACGGCTGTCATAAATTACAATCCACAGTAACAATCTTTGCTCTGTTCGGCAAACCAGTCCTGGCAAAAAATCTCAAGCCTCAGAGCTTCTGCTGTATCGTCTTCACGCAATAAGTCACTTTGTTCCTGGCAAATTTTTCCAGTCCAGCTGTGTCCTTTTATACTCATTGAGGCAACGTGCTAATTTCCTTAATTATTGACTCGCCCTACTCCTTCGTTCTAACTGGGTTTGCCTCCTTAATCGTCTTCTGTTCCTTGCATTTAACCACAAGTTTTCCAAGTTCTCATCTCCACTAGAAGACTCTCTCAAAACTTCCCTGTCAGCCATTCCCGGCTGTTGATCAGATAAGGAACCAGAGGAGGTCAAAGGTCCTGACAATTCTAATACATCAGGTCTGTCTTCCTTTGTCACATCCATCTCCTCATCCTGGTTACTATTCCCATCACCGAGCCCTGCCGGCTCATATTTTTCTGCCATGTCCTCCTCACTTGAACTCATATCAGCCACAGGAGCTGAATCCAAGCCCGGAGCCACAACAGGTAAGTATGCAAATATATAACAGTTTCCATCCATTGTTTCTTTTTTTAAAAAAAAAAAAACAAGTTTTATTGGTTTTTAAAGACAAACAAAAACAAACAAAACATAAAAACATCCAACTTTCTTTCATAAATGTACAAGCAGTGTGTCGGTTGGTTTACAAATTTTTTGTGCATCCATTTCATAGTCTCAATTACAGTTACATTGCATAATAACTCATATTATCAATCAAAAATTGAATACCCTAGTATCACTCTTAATCAGTCATTTGACTATAATTTTGTTCATTCATACTTTGCGAGATAACTATAATTTACTTAGTTTATTTTATAACAATTCATATAATCCTCCCAAATCTATCCTAAAAACATTTTATAGATATGATAACAAAAAAAGAAATACATCTTTATATATTCATTATTTTCTAAAATTCTAAGTATTCTATTATTGTATTTTATTATCTAACCATTGATAGAAAAGGTCCCAAATTTTATAAAATTGTTTATCTTGTTGTTCTCTAATTTCAAATGTCAATCTACTCATTTCAGCACATTCCAATATTTTCTTAATAATTTCCTCCTGTAATGGTATTTTCTCGTTTTTCCAATTTTTAGCAAATACAATCCTAGCCGCTGTTAATACATTTACAATCAAATATTTTAAATCTTTAGTGTATGTATCAGGTAAAATTCCCAATAAAAATATCTCTGGTTTCAAGTCTATATGTTTCTTTGTCATTTTTTCCAACCACATGCGGATTTTAGTCCAATATTTTCTAGCGTCCTCACAAGTCCATCACATATGGTAATATGAGCCAGGTATCTGATGACATTTCCAACATTTTTTGGATTTATTCTTGAACATTCCTGCGATTCTTGTCGGGGGGAAATGCCACCTGTAAATGCCACCTTTTTTTCCCATCCATTGTTTCTTGTCTTACCTTCTGATGCTTTGGAAAATAGAGAGGATGTATATATTCCCATCCATTATCTACCAAGCTTTCATAACAAATTAATAAATTGCTTAATCAAGAAATAATAAATAGGCATCCAATAAGACTGAATTCCAAATGCACCAAAGGGTTCAGAGACCACATGCTTCCTTGTCAGACAACCCAGATGCTTAAGTATACATGTTAAAATATCGATTTAATGCAGCAAACAGTCATACAGAAACAGCTTTCCTGATACATTAGGCATTGCCGCAGGCTAATCTGTGAACAGCCTTAAAATTTAAAAAGCAACTGGACATCTTTCAATGATGCTATTTCAATTTATATTTCATAGGAACAAACACAGGCTGCTATATCTGGTGCTCAGATCCACCTAGTTAAAATTATAAAAATTATTTTTTTTAAATAACTTTAGCTTTGATTTTCAATTTAGTTTAAAAGTATCTAATATTTGAAATATTTATAAAAATGTAACTAGGCATACCTGAAAATATATAAGATATTCTGGGCATGTGCTCCCTGTTTTAATTATTGCCAAGATATATACTTTCTCTCTCAGTTTATAAAACGATTGTCATTATTTTTTTTTTTTAAAAAAAAACAAGTTTTATTAAAAGTTTCAACAACAAACAAATCATTACATATTAAATCTTTCCCTGTCTTTCTACAATAATTTCCCCAATATTCTCATAAAACACAAACAAACACAAACAAACATAAAAAAATCTTTTAGTAAAGTACCTTGGCCCCAGTTACCTCTCTTTGCATGGGCTAAAATAATAGCGCATATCACTCTTCACAATTCTATCTTATTTAATCCATCTTAATAAATCATTAAATTTGTATCTTTTGCCCATTCATTATCCCTCTATCTCTTCTTATAATAAAAAGAATTTCTCCTGAAATCACTAATCAGAGTATGATGCCTTTCTATCCTCCCCTAAGTTAGTAAAATTAACATTCAACATAACAAATACCCAATTTGGTTCTGCTTGGTACATTCTATCCACCAAAAATGTTTAAATACATTGTATCCTCCTTTCCTTCGATATTTTATTACATTTTAAAAATCAATCATTATTAAAAACTTCAACATTTTAATTTCTTATTAAATCTTAAACCATTCTAATTTACTATTTCAAATATAAATGTTACAATACCATCTTCTGTACCTTAGCAGAATCTTTCTTACAGAAATTTATATTTCATCCTTTGTCTCTAAAAAAATCCCTCTTCTCCCATCCAATTTTAAAGCTTTGAGGCTTTTCTCCGCCTTTCCCCTTTCTTTCTTCCCCCACCAAATCTTCCTACCCCCTTCTTCTTCTAACCTCTGCCTTGCTGGGATCCCTTCTCTGTTGTGTTCCCTTTTTCTCTTGTTTGCTATCATTATATTTACTTTGCATCATATTTTTCTCTTTCTCAAATGTTTTTTTAGGTCTTAAGTCCTTCATTTTCCTTGCTCTCTTCCTTCCTTCTTCCTTAGATAAGTTTTGGGATTCAATGAAGATGGCGTCTTCGTCTCTTCCTTGTTGTTCTTCTTCCGTTTCCATCTGTTCCATTGTCTGTTGGTAATTGACCAGCGCCATTTCTAGAAATAGAAAAGCTTTTTCCATGCCATCTTTGCAGGCTGCTTTTATTTGCTCATATTCATCCCTCAGGTCTTCAAAAAGGAAAGCCATTATAAATAAATCTTTTCTTTTCTTTATTCCTCTTTCTTCTTCGCCAACCAAATATTCCGAGAGAAAGGCAAAACAATCCCAAAATCCACAATCCTCAATAAATCCAAGCAAGCCAAAATTCCCCTTCCTCTTCCAGGGTGGTATCAAACAAATAAAAAAAAAAAGTCCAAATCTATATTTTAAAGCCTTATTAAAATTATATTTCTGTCCTCAAATCTTCAAGGCATCTCCTCCAACAAGATCCCAATTTATATATTTTCTTTATCCTCTCCTTCCGGCTTAATTCCGTCGGGAGGGAGAGTAAACTTTCCTTTCAGCACCTCAAAATAGCCGCTTTTTTTCTCTTGTGGAAAAAATCATCAAAAACCATCTTTTCCAGGAATTAAATTAGATAAATCTCAAAGCCCTGGGTCAACCAAGAAGAACTTTCACTTTCAATAACTTTCTCTTCTTCCTCCTGCGCATACTTGCCCGGCTGTCGACTTCTTTGTGGCGGCCATTGCGGACCGCCGCTGCACCGTCCTGGTAAAGGGGTTCTGCCGGCCAGGGAGGGGGTCTGCAACACCCCAAACCCTTCCTCCGGATCCCCCTTACCTTCAGCTACCCCTGCAGGGCAGCCTTGCTCCGCACCCGTCCGGGTCGGAGCCCCAAAACGACTAGCGGCGAGGATCGCGCAACTTCGCGAATCCCTACCGCTCGCAAAGCCGACAAACCGGAAACTGCCAAAACGATTGTCATTATTGATATGCTATGAATTGGTAGCAGCTTCTGATGACTTGCAATTCATTGTGTTAGTGGGATTTTTCAATAACCAATTTATTTGGAATAAGGAATATTTCCCCATAGCAAAACATCCAAAACGATCAATTAATCTTTCATAGATCAGCAAAAACTTAAATAGATATCAAACATCTTCTCCTGTTTTATTCACCTATCCCCAAAGCTACAAGGAATATTCTTTTCCTTTCTTTGGGAAATTATTTTGCCATATATATTCCCATCCATTAATTAACTGTAATATAGAGAAAAAACATAAGTTTTATCTCCACACACAACTAAAACTGGTGCCTAAACTGTGGTCTATCCAATCTTTTCCAGAGTGAATCGTTTCGAATTAAACGTTACAATCACGCCTTTCCTAAATGGACGGGGTGGGATGATTTCAAGACAACATTTCAAACTGTCAAAAGATGCTAACTCCCAGGTTTTGTTCTGCGCTAAACAGAAACATTTTTAAAAGTTTTGGATTGTTCCCTCTTGCAACTCAACTTACGCTTCTTGTCATACATTCTCACGGCACCTGCAAAATACATCCAGCTCCATTTGCGAGTCAAGAGTTCCTCTTCAGGGAAGAGCACAAGAACAGCTATTTTTTTCTTCTTCTTCTTCCCTTGACTTAATATTTATCACTTCTGGGGGATGAATTTATAAAGGAGCAAATAGGCTCACTTTATTCCCAAACCATCTTCATAAACGTTGTCTTGTGTGAGCCACGGAATTTCTCACAGGAAAAGCTTCTGCAAATTCACCCTTCCGATAGCAACGCAGACAAAGCCCCACGGCACCTGGGGGAGTGGAAAATACCTTCTCCTGTTGCCTGTTGCTATTTTCTCTCTGCTCCATCTGGTATCACCCAAGACTGGATGCAGAGTCTCTGGCTTTGTCCTCTGTCTCAGAGTCCCCACCCTCAGATATCCATAAGTCCTCCCCTCTGTTTCCCTTGCTAAATTTTGTTTGGCTCAAAACCTACTGAGCACTTGCCCAGACAAATGGGGCTTTATTTCGGAGTTCCTGCTAGCACCTCTTTTGACCCAGCAAGTTCAGGACAAGTGGACTCGATGCCACCTCCTCTGAAGACAGATGTGGTGCCTGCCAAGCCTGGCTAATGCCATTCTGGAAAAGGGCTGAGAATTAAGAGAGCTACTGAAACGTAAGCAGAAGTTTGACAAAGGTTTTTAATTTCATTTTCATTTCATTTTAATGTTTGCCAATTCATGTGCATTTAAAGTGACAATTTTTTTTTTATTCTATTCCATTCATTTTCAAAGCATGATTGATGATTATATGCTGCGCTGCTTATTTACAATAAGGGAATTTGTAAGTGGTAAAATCAAATCTATCTTGAAAACGCAGATTTCCTTTCTGTTCTGCAGAAAAGACAAAATCCTACAAGTATTCGGATTCCTGTTTGTAGAATATTAAAAAAAAATCATAAGGCTTGGAAGTGTCCTTGGAGATGTTCTATCTAGTCCAAGGGTCTTCATACTTGCCAACTTTAAAAATTAAGTTTAACTTCAACTCCCAGAATTTCTGAGCTGACATGAATGGAGGAGGAATTCTGGGAGTTGAAATCCACAAGTCTTAAAGCTGTCAAGTTTGAAGGCCCCTGCTCTAGTTCAAACCCCTGCTCAAGGCAAGAGATCATAGACTATCCCAGTCAAATGGTTGTGCAGTCAATTTTAGAAAACCTCCGGTAATGGAGCAGCCACAACTTGTAGAGGCAAGCCGTTCCATTGCTGAATTGTTCTCACTGTCAATACATTTCTCCTTACTTCTAGGTTAGGTCTCTCTTTAATGATCTTCCACCCACTGCTTCTTGTTCTGTCCTCAAATGCTTTGGAAGCATAAGTCAATTCCTTCTTCTCTATGGCAACCTCTCAATTACTGGAAGACAGTTATCATGTCCCCCTAATCTTTCTCTTTGACAGGCTAGGCATACCTAATTCTTTCAATCATTCATCATATGATTTAGCCTGCATCCCCTTTATCATCTTTGCTGCTCTTCTCTACAGATACAGATTAACAGAGTTGGAAGGGACCTTGTAGGTCATCTAGTCCAATCTCCCGCCCAAGACGGAGACTCTACACCATTTCTGACAAATGGCAGTCCAGTCTCTTCTTTAAAGCTTCCAGTGATGAAGCTCCCACAACTTCTGAAGACAAGTTGTTCCATTGTTTGATTGTTCTCACTGTCAGAATTTTTTTCCTTATTTCTAGGTTGAAACTTTCCTTGATAAGTTTCCATCCATTATTCCTTGTCTGGCCTTCAGGTGCCTTGGATATTAGCTTGACCCCTTCCTCTCTATGGCAGCCCCTCAAATATTGAAAGACTGATATCATGTCTCCCCTGGTCCTTCTCTTCACTAGACTAGCCATGTCCAGTTCCTGCAACCACTCTTCATATGTTTTAGCCTCCAGTGCCCTTATTATTCTGGTTGTTTTTCTCTGTACTTTTTCTAGAGTCTCAATATCTTTTTATAATCTGGTGAACAAAACTGGATGCAGTACTCTAGGTGTGGTCTTACTAAGGCTTTATAGAGTGGTATTAGTACCTCTCTTGATCTTGATTGTATCCCTCTGTTAATGCAATTTAGGATTGCATTGACTCTTTTGGCTGCTGCTGCACACTGCTGGCTCATATTTAGCTTATCTCTACACTTTCCAGGGTCTCAGCATTACTTTCTAGCTCAGGAGATGCCTTCTGAATAGATTCCACTCAGTTGGGAGAAGAAAAAGCTGAACCTTTGTGATGCTTCAATCAATTTTATAATCTTCACCTCTGGCTCCGCTAAACTCCTCTTTCAAAAGCTGTTCCAGCTTTAGTCCTTGGCAGAGTGCTTAGAATAACAAATGTTTCAAATGTGGCTTATTAAAGCAACTAACAAAGCTGATACTATCCCTGTAGTAACTGCATCATAAATCAGAACAATCAGGAAAACAAGGAAACTGTCATTATAAGAATTAGGAATTACCACATCACAAAACTCTGTTTTAGAAATATGACAGATTCTAAGCTACCATAATAACTGGAAAGGTAAGTGTTTGTTGGGATTATCTTTCTTGAAAGTGATCACAAAAGCTTAGAAATCTGTCTAAACAGAATCATGTGAATTACTATGAACACTTTATAAAATGCTAGTAAGATCACACCTGGAATACTGCAACCAATTTTGGTCACCATACTACAAAAAGGATGTTGAGATTTTGGAAAAAGTTCAGAGAAGAGCAACTAAGATGATTAAGGGCCTGGAGACTAAAACATATGAAGAATGGTTGCAGGATTTGGTTATGGCCATTCTAGTGAAGAGAAGGAGCAGTGGGGACATGATAGCCATATTCCAATATTTGAGGGGCTGCCACAAAGAAGAGGGGGTCAAATTGTCCACCATGGCTAAGGTAGGAAGAAGTGTAGGCCTACGTTTAAAGTTGTTAACAAGAGTGATAGTGAAAACAAACACCTTAATGCATCCTTAAACTTACTCATGATAGCACACAGAGGAGAAAAAAAATGGGTACATTTGCATTTTTAGTTCGCTCTAGGATTGAGAATACGTTTTTTTGAAGGATTTCAGTTTATGGAATTTATGAACCACAGTTGCAGGATTTGGGTTTGGCCAGTAAACCCTCAGTTCCATTCAGTGACCCAGACTCCACAACACAAGGGATTATGGGGTCATTAAAAGGAGATGATGATGTTAATGATGGATCCCTTCAATGTAACTTTTACAATTCTATTGGGATTATTTTAAACTCAGCAATGTTGGTCCACCCTCATCGTAATCAAGTTAAAGGTAAAGGTAAAGGTTCCCCTCACACAGGGGTGGGATTCTACAGGTTCACACCTATTCACTAGAACCGGTTGTTAACATTCTAAGCAGTTTGGAGAATCAGTTGTTAGAAGAAATTACTGGCCTAATCCTGTAAGGAAGGCAGGAAGGAAACATTCTGGTGTTGCTTAAAGAAACTGCCTCTCCGTTAACCCTTATTACGTTCTTGGCAGGACTAGACTTCCTGTCTCAGGAACTTCTCTGGAGTTTTTTCCCCCTCCTTTGCTGGTACTTTGCTTGTGTGGAGTGACCATTGAAAAAGTGACTTATGACCATTTTTCACACTTACGACTGTTGCAGCATCCCCACAGTCACGAGAGATCAGACGAGGAGATGCGTGCCTCGATGTGAGTGATGTTGAGTTGGCCATGCCCAGCCAGTAACATGACCACCAAGCCATGTCCACCCAGTCACATGACCACCAAGCCACGCCCACCAACTAAGCCACGCCCACAGAACCAGTTGTTTAAAAAATTGAATCCCACCCCTGCCCTCACACATACGTGCTAGCTGTTTCTGGCTCTAGGGGGCAGTGCTCATCTCCGTTAGAAAGCGCCAGTGGTGTCCGAAGACGTCTCCGTGGTCATGTGGCCGGCATGACTAAACACCAAAGGCGCACGGAGTGCTACTTGCATTTTTTACGTGCTTTTGAACTGCTAGGTTGGCAGAAGCTGGGACAAGTTACGGGAGCTCACTCCATTACGTGGTGCTAGGGATTCGAACAGCCGACCTTTCTTATTGACAATCTCAGTGTCTTAGCCACTGAGCCACCGTGTCCCTCTAACCAAGTTAGAGGTCAATAAATACCTGAATATTTTCTGGTTGTATTCCTCACTACTACCATCGAACATACAAAATGGGACGTTAAAACATCATAGAGTTTCTAAAAATTCACATGACCCTGTATTTCATGTCGCAAAAGAAATAAGTAAACATGGATCTATATTAGTGTATTGAAGACACCGTACACTTGTTCCCCATTGAACCTGATAAAAGAAGATAAGAATCACTGGTTGCAGTATGAGGTATATTCTTATCAAGGGGTATCAAGTGTCAATCGTAGGAAAGGTTTCAAACCATGAAACAATATAAATTCTTGTATGCTGGCTGCCAAGTGTTACCCGATTCCACAATCAATTATACTGAGTGCCCTTGTATGGTCTTGGTAGGTTAGTTTCAATCATTATTAATGTGCTGGAAAAAAGACACACACACACCCTGCTCCCCATAACCTTTGATGACATGAGGGTTGTAAACTCTCATCATGAATTATACAGGGAAATTGAAAGAAAAGACACTTCTTTAAAAAAAAAAAAACAAGCCTGTTCAACAGCTGCTTTTTAAAAATCTCCTACTACAAGTATCTCACGCTCCAATTAAAGGAAACATATTTACTATTTATTCCTTCAAAAGGCAGATAAATCATCCCCCTGTACAGAACTTCCCAAAGTGGCACAGAAGAAAAAGAGAGCCATAAAAACACACTAAAATTTCCTTTTTTGGAAAGTTGCATCCTGCCCTTCTTTTAGAGGTTAGAAATTGGCTCTCTTCATTGTAACTCATGAAGCCTGTGAAAAATGGGTGAGACTGGATAGATGGACAGAGATCCTTCCATTCATAAAAATGCTCCTTCATAAGTACAGCTACAAGTACAGCTGGTATAGCAACTGCCTCATTTAGTGATTGTGTCCAGTTACAATGGTGAGGAAAAAGTAACTTTATGGCATGTGCACAGGTCTGCAAATCAAAGGAGAGCTGAAGTAAAATCATAAGACATAGCAACCGTTTTGCTGCTGCCAGTTGTGATTGTTAAACAAAGACAACCTGTGACAAGTCTACACCATCTGTATTCAGTTTGATTATGTTCATCTGTATGTTAACACACTGAACGTACTTTTGAGTCCAAGGAATGAGGCTCCAGACATCAAGAACACCAGGCGTGAGAGCCAAGGACACTTCAGCAGGTGTTTGCCAATCCTGAGGACTTTTTCTCATAACAATACAATGACACTCAATTGGACAATGTGACCTGCACTAACTATAATTGTCTGGTTTGGTTCTGCAACCCAACAGGACAGACACAGACTTCAGAGGGTAATTAGGACTGCAGAAAAAACAATTACTACCAACCTGCCTTCCATCGAGGACCTGTATACTGCACGAGTCAAAAAGAGGGCTGTGAAAATATTTGCAGACCCCTCACACCCCGGACATAAACTGTTTCAACTCCTTCCCTCAAAACAACACTGTAGGGCATTGCACACCAGAACAATTAGACACGAGGACAGTTTTTTCCTGAACGCCATCACTCTGCTAAACAAATAATTCCCTCAACAGTGTCCAACTATTTACAAAGTACCTTATGATTCTTGACTCTTGACAAATGTATCTTTTATTTTATGTACACTGAGAACATTTGCACCAAGACAAATTCCTTGTGTGTCTGATCACACTTGGCGAATAAAGAATTCTATTCTATTCTATTCTATTCTATTCTATTCTATTCTATTCTATTCTATTCTATTCTATTCTATTCTATTCTACTCTACTCTACTCTACTCTACTCTACTCTACTCTACTCTATCAGTGCCGAAATTAAGATGCAAAATTGGTAGGAAAGAGCAAGGTAGGGCTTATTCTGGCTTCTCTTCAACCCTCTGCACCCTTGCTTAACCCCAAATGGGATAGTGTGATGTGTGCGCATGCACAAATGCACATATTTGTACCTTAGTTCCACAAACACACAATGTACCATTTTTCTTCATACATATTTGAAAACGGAACATATTTTTTGGAACTGAACAGGCATCCCTGCTGTTTTCAGGAGAGAAAATGGAAACACTCTTTTTTCCCCCAACTTTCCTCCGGCTTGCAGGGCACCCATCCAAAGATCCACCTGTCTTTTTCCAAGATCGTCCCAGGTCGTCTGCTCGACTCAACCACGCCGCATTCAGTGCAGGTGCTGCATTCAGTGCAGGTGCTGCATTCAGTGCAGGTGCAAGAAACGAAGCCAACAGCTGAGCCTGCATGCTACTTCTGCACAGCGGAATTGCAGGGCATCTTCACAGGATTGGGTGGCTGGAAAGGATTTGCAGAGGTTTGCATGAATGCCTGCAGGCTGCCTCCAATCCCCACCACGCTGGTTGCAGCAGCAGCTGCTGAGCATGGTACAAGTGGTAGAAGGGGACATTTTCAGCTCAGAGGTGGTCTTCAGCAGGTTCTGACTAGTTCTGGAGAACCGGTAGCAGAAATTTTGAGTAGTTCGGAGAAGCTGGCCCCGCCACCATCTATTCTCTGCCTCCCATTGGGTCCCAGCTGGGTCTTCTTTTGTTGCCCTGCACAGGAGAAGGGAACTGGAAAGCAGGTTAGTGGGGTGGGGAGAGAATGGGGATTTTACAGTATCCTTCCCCTGGAGTGGGGTGGAAATTGAGATTTTACAGTATCCTTCCCCTGCCTGCCAAGCCACACCACACTCACCACCACAGAACCGGTAGTAAAATTTTTGAATCCCACCACTGTCTCAGCTATACTTGAAGCTAGGAAAAATGGTTGGCCTCTTCCCTTTCACAAACCTAAATAGAATTTTAAAATGAAAAAGGGGAATTCAGCCAATTGACCTTGAATTCAGGGCTTGAATTGTGCGTACAAAATATTCACTGAGGTTGGCTAGGCTGTAAAGCATACAGGGGTCTTCAAACTTGACAGCTTTAAGACTTGTGGACTTCAACTCCCAGAATTCCTCCTCCAGTCATGTTAGCACAGGAATTCTGGGAGTTGAAGTCCACAAATCTTAAACTTGCCAAGTTTGAAGGCCCTTGTACTATAAGATCATCCATGTTCAAAATACACACACCCTTGGATTAGTCATCTTTGACCATCCACATATGTTCTGCTCCCTTAAATAATGACCTGGCAATTCCACACATGGCTCTTTAGTTTTCTTCTGACTGTAATCCTTCTTTGAAATCACTCTTTTATGATTATGAATTCATAAAAATATTTATGAAAATATTCATAAAATGAATAAAAAGAAATATTTTATAAATCATTCATAAATTCGATTGGATTCATTTAGTCATACTCATTAAAAAGTGATTTATTTACGAATATTTTATGAATAGACAGCCACTTGTCTGAAATGGGTCTTCAAACTTGGCAACTTTAAGACTTGTGGACTTCAACTCCCAGAATTCCCCAGACAGCATGGCTGGCTGAGGAATTCTGGGAGTTGAAGTGTACAAGTCCTAAAGTTGCCAAGTTTGGGGACCCCTGGATATAGGATCTCTTGCCTGACCAGGGGGTTGGACTAGAAGACCTCCAAGGTCCCTTCCAGCTGTATGCTGTTTGATTGATTTCCAGGCAGGAAATCTCGGCTGCCCTTGTGGGCATCTGCCTGCTCGCCAACCCCCTCGCTCTCCTTCAGGTGCAATGCCCACAGCGCCCACTGGACTTGCGGTAAGAACGGGCGCATCCTCGGAGCAGCGCCCGTCAACCTTAGGCGGCTTTCATGATACGAGCGGACTTCAACTCCCAGAATTCCTGTACGACATCATTACAGAGGACACCCACCCACGCCCCCGTCGCAGGCGTATTACGTAACGCTACGGGCCACCCTGACCGCAAGTTGAGGTCATCTCTCTGCGCGGCCGCTGCGGTTACGTCATCATCCGCTGCGCCGGGGGGAGGGGAAAGATGGCGCTGGCCTGGCAGAGATGCTTGGTGCTCTGGCGGTGGCCGAGCTCGGCCGGATACGCCACCTTGGGAGGTAGGCCGAAAGTCAAGGGCCGGTTTCCCTCCTTCCCTCTCGGCATGGCGAGGAAGGAAGGAAGCCCAGTCGCCCCATATCGTCCGTTTGTCTTTCAGGCGCGGCGCAGCCGCAGAGGAGAGGCACCCTGAAAGAGACCCTGGCTGAACGTCGAGCCCAGAAGGAGTTGATCTACGTAAGTCCCTTGCGCCCTATCGGAGGGGAGGGAGGGGTGTCCTCCCGTGGCTGATACTCACGTCGCCAAGGGGCGGGGCTGGCTGTTCTCCTCATCACTCCCCCCCCCCCCCGCTGGCTTTAAAACGGTTTTTTAAAAACCGTTAAATGCAAAAAAAAAAAAAAAAGACCTGAATTGAGTTTTGCAGTGTCTGTGGAGATTCTCAGTCATCCAGGATATGGTTGTCCCAAAGGTGCTTTTTTCAAGAGGCAACTTTTTTATTTTTCAATTTAATTCAACGTTTATTATGGTCACACGCCAAAAGTATTAAAGATAACAAGAACAACAACAATAGTGGCAATAACAATAGTAATAACAGCAATAATAATGACAATGACAGTAATAATAACGATAGTAAAAGTAATAACATTGATAACAATAATAATTATAATGATAGCAGTAATAGTCATAACAATGACAATGAAAATGATAACTATTAGTTATAATTTGCCTTTATTTGTAGATTGTTGTAATTGGTCAAATATGTAGAGGTAATTGGGGTGTTTTTTGTTTTTTTGCACCCTGTCCTTGATTGATAGTTTTAAGAGCACTTTAAGGTTTGTTTGTTTTCTTGTTTGAAAAATTAAAATACTGACAGTTTGTGCCCCCCAAGAATTAACAACTAAAAGAAACAAATCTCTTAGAATTAAAATCAACACCGAGGTACATTCAAAAGCAAGAACCAATAACAGAATTGAAGGAATTGTTGGAAGAAATATCCATCTGGGTTCAGTTCCAAGCAGGGAAAAAGACATAGAAGCTGATTGGAAAGATGGTTTATTGATGGACAGGACCACGTGGGACCCCTGGAGTGGAGAGAGAGAGCGGTATTTATACCCTCTCTTGGGCCTTTGCCCTTGAGCTTCCTGTTCCTGGGGCAAGGGCATATATCCTATTGGTTGCTGTCAGATTGCCATGGGGCTATGCAGGGGTCATATTTGTCTTGAAGTCAAGTTTGGTTGAAACTTGGAGGGTGATGCTGTAATGAAGAGGCTTGTGTTCTTTGGACAATTCCTATTGGGTCTCAATGGCTTTGCCCTGGTTTGGACCTTGAGTGAGTGCTAATCCTACTGTTCTGCCTTTGTTCAAAATATCCGGTCTTGATCTGCATTTCCAAATCTGCATTTCCAAATCTGCATTTCTAAAAGCTGGCCTCAGCTCGGGGGCAGGGAATTGTGGCTCGTTTCTGTCTTTAGAAACATGTTTCTCCTTTTCTCATCCAGGGAAATATAATATTCTGCCTTTTTAATATTTCCTAAAATACTTCATTCTTCTAGGAGGGGTGGGTGCTAACTTTCTACATCATCCAAGAAGCTTCTTCAACTCTGACTGGAAGGTGGGGAATGGATTTATACTCCTTGCAAACAGCTGGTCATTTGCATTCTCTTTGGAGAGTCCTTGAGGCCACTTGGAGGTTTATCTGTGTCTTCAGGGTCACCTGAGTAGTGCAAATGGGTGTAGAGAGCCTTCTTGGAACTGATGAAAGGACTGTGTTGTAGATTGGAGATAGATGATATCATATCCCTCCCCTTCTGTTGAGAGAGGGCTGTTCACTTTTGATATAGATGGCTTATTTGATCCCTCTTTCAAACCTGAGCTTTGGAGTCTTTGTAAAATGTTGGGTTCATTTGGGAACTGGGTTTGGCTCTCCCCCTGCCCCAGCTGCCATTTTCCTATAAAGTCGGTGGAGCTTTTAAAAACATATTCAGATAGGGAATGGTGATGGGAGAAGAATAAAAGGCAAAAAGAACAGCAGGCCTTCTTTCTGACAAGACTGGCTCAGCTTAAAGATAAGCAGGGCCTGAAACAACTGGCCAAATTCCAGGTGGTCCTCAACTTACAACAGTTCATTTAGCGACCATTCAAAATTACAGCATGGAAAAAAACGACCTATAACCATTTTTTCACATGACTGTTGCAGCATCCCTGTGATAAAATATTCAGACGCTTAGTAATGATGGGTGCAGTGGTCCAGAGTCACATAATCCCCTTTTGTGACCTTCTGACAAACAGGGTCAATGGGGAAGCCAGATTCACTTTAACAACTATATTTCTTGACTTAACAATTGCAGCGATTTATTTAATGACCGTTGCAAGAAAGGTCGTAAAATGGGACAAAACTCACAACAAATGTCTCATTTAACAATAGAAAATTTGGGCTCAGTTGTGGTTGTAGGTCAAGGACTACCTGTATGTTTCCTTCCATTCTTAAGAGCAAGGGTCTTCAAACTGAAAAGTTAAAGACTTGTGGGCTTTAATTCCCAGAATTCCTGAGCTAGCATGACTGGAGGAGGAATTCTGGGAGTTGAAGTCCACAAGCCTTAAAGCTGTCAAGTTTGAAGACCTCTGCTTAAGAGCCTTTCTTATGTTTTGAAGTTTTAAACAATATCATCAGATGGTTTTTCCCCCCCTCCCTGGTGAGTGCTTATACTGCACTTGACAAAAATCATTTACAAGTTTTTGCAGTCTTTGTTAGCCAGGCCAAGTTTTAGACTTAGAATAAGTTTATTGTCACTTTGAATGTACACTAATCGGCATACATTAAAATGAAATTGTGTTGCATACAGCTCTTAAAGGGTTACCACCTTCAATTTACACTGCATAAACATGACAAAAATAATAAATACAAAATCATGCATATACCCACATATATGACACAGAGAAACAACACAGTCTAGTTCTGATGTATACATGTACATGGAGAGCTAAATGAATCTTGCAAGTTTACCAGATGGATGGCGTAGGGAATAAAGCTGTTACAGAATCTGAAAGTCATGCAAGAAATACTTTGAAACCTCCTCCCAGAGGGGCGCAACAGAAACATACTGTAAAGTGGGTGTGGGGTCTCTAACAATGCTTTGAACTCTAAGCACATAGCGATTATAAGTCCCTGGGTTGCCCTTTCTAGGTACTTTGCCTCTTAGGCAGAAATTATTGTTGATTACCAAAAAGGAAAAGTGGCCTGTGTAACTTTATCACAACCAGACACAAGAGCCCAATTGGAGTGGGCACAATGCTAATAGTCTAGCCACAAAATGCTTGTGCTGCAGCCAGATAATCCAAACAGGATGCTTTTCCTGCTGGGAAAATGATGTGAGTCCTTTATACGCTGATTAATAACCCCAAAATTAAATTTTTGTGTAGTTCAAAAAAAATCCTCAGGAAAAGAGAAAATAATTTCAACTAAAAATCATGATAAATGTCTATGTAAGTAAGCGAGGCAGATATTTGAATCTGTGTCTTACTGAGATTTTTGTTCTGCAATGTCTGTTAGGGCACTACAACAAGATCTGAGAAGATGGAACCAGATCAGGATTGGACAAGTGTCTATCCAACTGCAGCTTCTTTTAAACCTTCTGCCGTGCCACTTCCCATTAGGATGGGCTACCCAGTCAAAGGAGGTACAGCTCTTGCAAAAGAAGGCAACCTAGAACTTTTGAAGGTGAGATTCAGGGCTGACTACGTCAACATCCATATTCCGGGTCTTTTAGTAAGCATACTGGCAGAGCAAATCCTTAGAACACAACTATTGCAATGATGTGAGAAATACCTTTTATCTTAAGGCTCTTTAAGATAACTGTAAATTTATTGCAAGTATTAACACTGATTTAGGAATTAACCATTCTGGGCTGTAATCTGGATTAACTGGGTAGTTCTGCTTGGGTGAGAAAAGCTGGAGGCTTGTCCCTTTAAATTGTTTGGAGGGTTTGTGACAGGAGTTGGTTCTACTTGAATTGCCATTGAAAAAAAAGCTTAATACCACATGAATTTAATCTGAAGACCCAGCTTTAAAACTTAGTTACTTTGAACCAGCTGCACTCAAATCAACTTCATTCCTGTTCCTTATGATCAGAGAGACAGCCAGCTAGACTCTTTGTAGGAGAAATAGAATCTAAACATAATAATCTTTAAAAACTTCCATTGAGGACATGACAGGCTGAAGACATGTCTGTGTATTACAGGCATGACATTGAAGCATTAATTGACAGCCAGAGGTTAGATTTGCACCCTGAGCAGAGGGAGTTTTCCTCAGATCAAGAGGAAACCTGGAGATTTGATTCTGTAAGGTGGTTCCTCAGGATGTTAGGGGAATCCAAAGGGATCCTGCTGCAATCTTTCAAGTCTGAGCCCTTAAGAAGTGAAACACGAAGTTTTGTGTTGAATATGTATTTTACTGACAGAAATAAAGGGAGACCAGTATAGATCTATTTCAAGCTATTTAGCTCTCGTCAGCTAGCTAAAATCCTTTCTGGGATTCAAACCCAGGCTACGTGCATATTAGGTAGAAGTATTAACCTCTAAGCCAGTGATCCCCAACCTTTTTATGGCGCGGCCCGGTACCGACATCAGTTGTGGCGCCGCCATCTTGTTTTGATGAAAAAGTGCTTTCGGTGAGCTTTCTACCGGAAAAGCTCACCGGAAGCGCTTTTTCATCAAAACTAGATGGCGGCGCCAGCAAGCCAGCGGCCCGGTAGGACTTGTTCCACGGACCGGTACCAGTCCGCGGACCGGTGGTTGGGGACCCCTGCTCTAAGCCATGGGCTCTCCTCACTTTGTCGGCTATGCTGGAGAGAGGTTAAGTGTTTTTTTTTCCAGTGGGACCGGTCTATCAGGGTAACCTAGTCTACCCAACTATGGGATGGAAAATACTGTTCTGTGTTACAGAAGTTCTGTGCTACAAAATGAAGTCCACACACATGAAATTGGGTAAAGTTGAGAACAATTGCTCTAATCTAGCTGAAACCAGAGTGTGCAAAGAGGCGTCCACTTGAGCCATTCAGTAATTATAAACAGATTAAGAGGTGGGAGGGAAGAAGTTAGTGGAGCAGCCAGAGTCTCCTGGATGGCTGTAGGGGTTGTGCTTGCATCCTGAAGGAGGCACGGATTCAGCCCCACTCCCTCTGTACACCTCTGATGGCAAGCAAGCTCACTGGCTGATTTTAATGAGACATACTTGTTTCAGATCCCCAATTTCTTGCATCTGACCCCAGTTGCCATCAAGAAACACTGCGCTGCTTTGAAAGGTCAGTCTTAGGAAGATCTTTTTTCATAACCTTGATTTGTGTCATAAGACAAAAGATCTTGCAAACTGTAAAAATAAGAATGCTTTTAACTTTCCTTTTTCCTTTTTCTTTTTTTTTTTCTTTTCTCTCTAAATTTTCCTTTCTTTTCTTTCTTCTTTTCTTTCCTTTCATTTATTTGTGTATGTATTGTTGGTTGGTTTTAATTGTAAAAACTAATAAACTATATTTTTTTAAAAAAGAAAGGTCAGTCTTAACCATTATTTTTTTTTCAAAAATGAAGCTTAGCAGAGACGCCAGGAAACAGCTAGCTGTTTAAGATCTGGCTTATGTTAAATAAAATGCGGTACTTCCAAGGTTGCAATAGGTTTTACTATACAAAGGATGTATAAGAAAAAATGAATCTTTAATAAATCACTTCTATTTAAAACGAATGACGTTTGGGATAGAAATATGAAGTGCTCTTTGTCAGAACAGAGATCATTCATAGCTCAGGATTGAGATGCGTACCATGTGCTTGTGCTGCTATTTAGGTAGACGATACCATAGACAGGTAGGTAGGTAGGTAGGTAGAGGTAGATAGGTAGATAGATAGATAGATAGATAGATAGATAGATAGATAGATAGATTCAAAAAGTTTAACAATTGGTTCTCTGCTTGGTTGCTGGGTGGGCGTGGTCTAGTTGGCCTTTTGCGCCGCGGAGGGGGGAGCGTTTTCACCCTCCCTGGGCTCTGGAGGCCTTCCTCAAGCCTCCAGGAGGGTGAAAATGGAGGCCCGTTTTTCACCCTCCCCAAGCCTCTGCGTGGGCCTTGCACTTACCTGGGATCCAAAATGGGGACTCCTGGGCGGGACGAGATGGGCCAGGGGTGGGATTTGCCGGTTCACCGAACCGGCCATAATATTAACGGGTTCGCCCCAGTTCAGGTGAACCCGTTGTTAATATTAGAGAATAAGCAGAATAAAAGTAAGGATTAGAGTAAGATTTAGAAGACACCTTGAGAGAGTCTATATGTTTCTATATTGGACATAGAGAACGTCCTTCGGACATTTATTTTCTTTTCAGTTTTTTTTATAACCCCCTGAACAAATTGTATGCTGCATTAGGGTTTATTGGGAATGACATTAGCCCTCACTGAGTGCAGATTGTGGTTCTGTGTAATAATGACCACGGCTAAAATTATGCCTGTGCTTTCCTTCCATCACGGGCATTCCAGACTTCTGCACAGAGTGGCCCTCTGCCTTGGATAGCGACGAGAAATGTTTGCAGCACTTCCCCATTGAAATCGGCACAAGTGACTACGTTTCAGCGGGGCCATCTCTTCGTAATCCAAAAGCAAGAGTGGTGACCCTGAAAGTAAGTGAAGTGGGGTGGGTGGGGAGAAATAGGTTTCCTAAAATGGAATCAGCTCCTTTGATTGCAAGACGCACAAACATGATATTGTTAATCCTGATTGGGGGTGTACAGAATAAATATTTTGGGAAGACAGAAAGTGTGCTGAGAAAAAGGACATACCTCTTGCTGCTACTCTGCCATTTCTCCCCCCCCTACATCCCCCCCTTCTAAGTTGCTTATAAAACAATTTACTTAAAAAAAAAAGATATTAAAAGCCCGCACACTGCGAAGCTTACCGGAAAGTATTTATTATTCCCTAGGGTGCTTTCTACAGCCTTTTTCTTCCTTCCCTGGATCTTTTCAGTGTCAGCAATATGATTTCTGCTTGATTTGGTTTTCAGCATTTTAACTTTGTACCTTTTTGTTGTTGTTCTACCAAGAAAGTCACAAACGCATCAAAGCAAATAAAGCACAAACGGCAACATATTTAACTAGGACAGAGTGGCAGGACACATAAGTGCCACAGATAAATAAATCCTCTGTACAGGCTCTTGCTGATTCAGGTGAGGCCTCTGTAGCCCTCTCAGAGCCCAGCTGTTTCCTTCCTCCCCTCCCTTTATTCGTTGCCTCCTTCTCTTGGTTCTCTCCTTCATTACAGGGAGACCTGGACTTAAGGACCGCAGTTGAGCCCAATGTTTCTGTTGCTAAGTGAGATGGTTGTTAAGTGAATCCTTGCCCCCACATTTTACATATTCTTTTTGCCACAGTTGTTCTGTGAATCATTGCAGTGAAGTTAGTAACACAATTCTTAAGTGATTCTGGCTTCCCCATTGACTTTGCTTGTCAGATGGTTGCAAATACGTTTGTCTCTGTGGGACCGTTTAGCATCTACCTCTGATTTGTAAATAGATACTTTATGCAGTTACTCTTTCGATCTTCTACTATCAAAGTTGCTAATAGTTTGATTCCCCTTGTCAAACCCCACCCCCCCAGGTTAAACTGTCAAGTCTCAACTTGGATGACCATGCAAGGAAGAAGTTCATCAAACTTGTCGGAGAGCGATACTGTGGAAACTCAGATACTGTTACTATCACAACAGACAGGTAAGGCAATGGGAGAACTTCCTCTTGGCCCAAACCAGCATTGTTCAACTCCACTGCCCAACCAAACTCTCTTCCTAGGATTTAAAAACTGTTCTGCCAAATTCTAAGATTCCAAACTATTTTTTTATGATTTGTAACCTGTTGTAGGTGCACAAATGTGACTTCTCGGATTCAATTTTATTTTAAGACTGGCAAACAGACTTAACGTATTATTCATATGCTATAACATGGGGTTGCTCAATTTGGTGCTGGTTGGGAACACTGGAATTTGGAATGGTTATATTTTTCTTTTTTTCGAGCCCCGGTGGCACAGTGGTTAGAACTATATTGAAAGTTGACACTGCCTTCCATCCTTCTGAGGTCGGTAAAATGAGGACCCTGATTGTTAGGGGCAATAGGCTGATTCTGTAAAAGGCTTAGGGCTCTAAAAGCACTGAGAAGCGGTATATAAGTCTTAAGTGCTATTGCTATATATTTTTTTTTATTTTTCAGATGTCCTCTAAGAAAGCAAAATTATGATTATGCAATGTACCTTCTAACTGTTTTATTCCATGAATCATGGGTAAGAATATTTGCTTATTGATTATGTATTGTTAAAGTGCTTGCTAGTTTTAACACTTATGATTGTACCTTATGATTTACGATCTATGACTTATCACTTTGTTGTTTATATGTACAGTGAGAGCTTATACACTGGAGACAAATTCTTCGTGTGTCCGATCACACTTGGCCAATAAAGAATTCTGTTCTGTTTTGTTCTGTTCTATCTTCTTATTCTGTTCTATTCTAAATTCTTATTCCGTTCCATTCCACTCCACTCCACTCCACTCTACTCTACTCTACTCTATTCTACTCCTTTCCTACTCCTTTCGTATTCCTATTCTAAATTCTTATCCTATCCTATCCTATCCATGACTGATGAGGAAGCAGGGTTTGTGAGCCCAGTGTGGAGCCCTAAAATGGGGTCTTTTGAAATGTGTCACATTCCCTGTGCACAAAAAAAAGAGACCCTGCCCCTGCATGTTTTGGCTAACCTTGTCCTTACAGAGTCTGGATTCGCAAATACCTAGAAAGCCGTGTGAAAACCTCCTGCTGTAAAATGCGAGAATTGCTTCAACAGTGCTGCTTGCGAGCATGGATTGGATTACTGTGTAGTCCGTGCTAATTAAATGTTTTAGCATTTTCAGAGCTTTAGATAATGAAGTTTCCCTCATTACCAATGCACGGCAGTCTACTTACCTTTCTGCAGCATTCAAACAGTGATTCTACACTGGAAGCTCAACATTGAGGTTACTAATTCCAGAGTAGCACATGTGCGCTTGGCTCTAGTATTACCCAGTGATGGAAGGCTTGGGTATATGATACGTGGGTGCTTAGTGTGTATTGAGTACACCCAAGTCTCTTGCCCTTTTATTACCTTTCAGCTTCCACATGAATACTTAATGGCCTCATCAGTTGTAATTGTCTTTGATTTCATGAGAAATTAATGAGTTTCTGCAACCCACGGCTTTCTCTTTCTCATTGGTGATCCCTCAAAAGGAAACCACATTTTTTTTTTTTTATAACTTCGGGCAGCTCTAAATATTCCGTTTTTATCCCCTGGGTTTTTGAGATGTTCCTCCCCAAGCAAGCTATTGTTTGTCCTATCTGGATGGTAGTGTAGGAGAGAAACAGAAAAGATGGCATTTGAATCATTGATTGACCATAAAACTCATTAGGTTGAGTAAAACGCAAGATTTAAAAAATAATAATACCTGCGATGGATGTAAAACTCCACGGGAAGATGTGAAAGCAGTGGCGGTGTTTGAGAATAAACCCTGATATTAGATCATCATTGGTTGCCCTGGTCACAATCCCTTGGAGGGGAGGACAGATCTTTCCATTTTTGTTTCTAATCTTAATGCAGTTGAATAATGCTCATCTGTCCTTGGGGTTCACTGGAGAAGAGGAGCAGTATTGACATGTGTATAAGGACCCAGACTCTGCATCTTATGTACTTGTATGTGATGTTACCACACAAGCATGAAAGGGTAACACTTGCATCGTGGTGTTATTGTTGCTTATTTTGTCATTTTGACTTCATAGTTAAGGAACGGACACCTATGTTTTCCCAGTAGGTTTGCCAGTTGGCAAGCTTAATAGCTGGAGTTCCCTCTTATGGAAAAGACTAGCAAATAAATTGCATTTATAGATACAGTGTGACTCCGGGCAGTATGGCATAGAAGCAAACAGTAACAAAAAGAAAAATACTATTTTGCTGAAATAATTGGATTCTGCCTGTCAGGGACCTGCAAGCATAAAAATAAATTTAAAAGCAGCCAAATTCAGGGCAAAACAATAAAGTCACTTGAGTGCATCACAAAATTCTAAATCCAAACTACTGTATTTGTTTTAGAAGTTGTGCTATGATGTGGAGTTGGACTGAATTCTTTCAAGGAGCAAGAGTCTTCCTAAAATGCCTCCCTCCCATTTCTAAATTGGACGTGGATTTTTGGAATTTTTGTACTTTGAAAAAATAAGACCAGTGAGCTCGAAGGGATGGGTGGTACTTTAAGTTTCTAGATGACGTTCAGAAGTGTTATTTTTTTGAATCTAAATTATGGAAAGATCATATAATGATCCACCGTCAGGCCAGATCATTTAGAAGACAAGCAAAACAAATTTCAGAGCAGCTAACAGTGTCTCCATTTTAGTGAAAGAGAGCTTCAGTTGAAGACGTAACTGGAAAATAAGCCCTAATGAGTCTTATTAGATAGCCAAGAAAGTTATGCCTTTTTTTTTTTTGGTGGCATCTTAAATCATTTTCACTTGAACTCCGTTTACATACAACCTGAAAAGTTTTTAAGAACTGTTGGCAACCATAGTCTGTTCTTTTAAACAAAGAGAAGAGTTGTGTGTCACTAACTCAAAATGAATGAGATTAAAAGATTGTAAGGAAGCTGATGTTTCTCCATTCAGGCAGTTTGAATCAATTTCAATCTAGTCTTAGATTCTTAGTTACTTTTGCCTAACTAACAATATTTCGTTAGTCCCATTGGGTGAGTCCCATGCAGACTTTTTTGACCAGGTAAACATTTGTTTATCACAAGGGGCTCTTGTTTTTCAACTTAGTAGTTTAAGTTCTTACCATAAAACCATAAACCTACCAACCATCCTGTGTGGAAACTGTACAACAATTCACCTTTGCATTTTTTGAAAGGGCTGAAGTGTGACTCAAAGTCCTGAAACATTAAAATGTAACATTTACTGCCACCAAGTGGCAGAGGTCAGTTTTTGCATGCATAGAGGTCTTGTAGACATTTGTAGGAGTCCGTTTACTCTGCAGATTATCTGGCAGCTTGGAAGTCTTAAGTTTACAGAAGATGAATGTCAAAGGAAGTGAGAACACATATGCCACATTGTTTCAAAGAAAGATGCCTGTTAAACAACTCCCTTCTGTAAAGGAAAATACTGGCGTAGGAGTAATAGGGTTTGAGTGGAAGTTGCACTTCTGTGGCATAGATGTTGGGGCTTCTCATAAATTTCTTCATTTGAAAGCTGTACTGCAGCTTTTCATTGGCATCGGTTAAAGGCTGTGATGGAAGTTAGATTCTATGGCCATCGGGTCCAATTGTTCCTTGACCATCCAGGTTCTAATATGTTCCTATAGTAAGGAATTCTATCTTTCTACTTTTTTCTTCGTTCATATTTTAACAAATAACATGTATCTGGGATACATCACAGAGCTCACCAACAACTCTCGAGGCCAGCTGGTTAGAATCAGAACCACAAAGAAACATCGTTAGTCATATCTGTGGAGATTCTCAGTCAATCCAGGTCATGATTGTCCCAAAGATGCTTTTTTAAGAGGCAACTGGACTTTCTTTGAAATAATAGAAAACTTTACTTTGTTTTTCCTTGAAGATGTTTCGCTTCTCATCCAAGAATCTTCTTCAGCTCTGAACTGAAGCACCTTTGGGACATTGTTAAGTCATGCTGGAATTAAATATCATCGGAGGCTCTTATGAATTCCAAATGAGTAAAGTAATTGGAAATGTACTGCCATCATTACCCCAACTCATGAAAACCAACACAGAGGTGGTGGGAGGCAGGTTGTCAAGCCTTTTGGAAGAAAAGACCGCTATTCTTTCTTTAAAAAGCAGCGTATGGCATTTTCAATTACATGTTAAGCAGCGGAGACATCCCACTCAAATCCTACAAGCCATTGAACATGCTTTCGTCTTCCTTTTCTGCAGTACTTCCCAAGGGAATAGAGCATTTCTGACTTTCTAATGGAGGGCTATTTAGTCAAGATTTAAAAAAAAAAAATCCTGCTGCCAAAGTTTAGAACATTACACAGGTTTTGGGGACACAGGACTTTCCATTCATGGGTGAAATTGAGAAGGACAATCAATTTTCAGAGCAGGTTTACTCACCTTTATTGAACTTCTGCTTAGCTTCGGAGGAGCCCCAGGCTCTTTGGAAGGTGCTACCGTGTTTCTCCAAAAAGACGACCCACCTTGAAAAGAAGCCCTGTCACGTTTTTGAGCACATGCAATCAAATTAAGCCCCACCCACAAAATTAGCCCTAATTAAGACCCCGCCCACCCCGGGGTGCAGGAGGTGGGACAAGGCACACAGGTAAAAAAGGTGGGTGGGGTGGAGCTGCCCTACTTACCAGGCCTCGCACACCTCGACACCTGCCTCTCCGCCTTCTGCGACCGCTTGCCGCCATTCGCACGTATCGCCTCAGCTTCCATGATGCCTTCGGAAAACCCTCTGCATCCGATAATAGAGCTCCGGTCTATTATCGGCTGCAGAGAAATTTCTGGAAGGCACCTGAAGGCGAAACGGAGGCCGGGGCGATGCGTGCGAGTGGCGGCAAGCGGCTGCTGAAGAAGTGGGCCAGCAGTGGGCTCCTGCTGGGCAGGGCTGTCAGTGCCAGCGCCCCGAGGTGAGCCAATAATTAGAACCCTCCAAAAAGAAGGCCTAGCTGGTTTTTTGTTTTTTTTTGTGGGGGGAGGGTGTCAAAAGAAAATAAGACCTGGGCGCCTTTTGGGAGAAACATGGTACCTTAAATGCCTGGAGTTTGCATGGACCACATTTCTGATCTTTCAGGTTTTTCTCACTGATGATGTTTTTGTTTTGTTTCTCAGAAAATGGAACCGTGGGAGAAAGAAATCACAGAAGCAGATATGCTGGAGTATGTCTGGGAGAACAGCGTTTCCGAAAGAAACGCTTTAAAGACATTGCTTCAAATAAGGGCAGCTGAAAAAGCTGAAGAAATGAGCAGAGAGGAACTTCTTGCCTCTGAGGTGATGCAGGATTACAAGAAGTCCGTGGTTCTCTTGAAAAATGAAGGGGAAACAGAGAAGAACCTTTTGGCGTATAAAAACTCGGTTAAGAGACTGTTAAATATCCAGGGCTTGTAATATAAGCAGTTATTTTGTGGAATGCTGTATATGTACTGATGGGCGTAGCCCTAATAAAAACATTTTTTAATATCCAGTTGCAAAATGAAAGTCATCATCTTTCACCTCCTCTTCCACTGCTCCCCAATACACTTCACCCAGAAAAATCAACAACTAGAACATAGTTTTAATTCAAAGTTGTGAATATTATTTATTACATATTTTTGCCACCCATCCTGCCATGTGGCTACTCTGGGTGGCTTATAGGATTCAGCTCAATCTTGCAAATGGTCTGAATTCATTTTGCCAAAACTCCCAGAATTTGTGCAAAAAAAAAAAAAAAAGTCAGGGGAATTGAAATAATATTGAGACCCAGTTCCTGTTGTAGTCCTACACCAACATTCTTAACCACCTATTGCCTGTCGTCCTCTTCATTATTTCCCCTTGTTGAATCATCTTGAAAGAACAAAATTTGTATCAGGCCTTCAAAACTCAATTGAAATGATTGTATTATAATCATGCAATCATTTTGCAATATTTTGCAGGCATTCAAGATGAAATCAGAATAGCATTGTCTCTGGAAACCATGCAGAAGTAAAGGGCGCCCTAAGGATTCCATTCATCAACTAGTTCCTTTGTATTCCTAGAGATTAGATTAAAGCAATTACTAGAGATTAAATTGATGGTCCAAAATGAATATTGGTGGTTGAAAACTTCATGGGACCTATTTCCCAGTGCCTTTGGGGAAGTGATTCTTGGCCGTGAACTTGCATTTGTATTGTGTATTGTATTGTATTGCATTTGTAACTACATCACAATTTTTCTGCTGAGTTTCTGCTATTGAGGCTTTGTGGTTTGTCAAATTACCCCAATCATTATCATCTCCTTTTAACGACCCCATAATCCCTTGCAGGGTGGAGTCTGGGCAACTGAATGGAGCTGAGTGTTTACTGGCCAGGTGCCCTTCCTGTCACCAATGCAGAATTTTATTTATTTATTTATTTATTTATTTATTTATTTGATTTGTCAATTGTTTCCAAGATAATAAGTATAAGTGTATACATAGTTGTGAATACATGAAATGGGTATATATAAGAAAAATAAAAGAATAGAGAAACAATAGGACAGGGACGGTAGGCACGTTGGTGCGCTTATGCACGCCCCTACAGACCTCTTAGGAAAGGGGTGAGGTCAATGGTAGACAGTCTAAGGTTAAAGTTTTTGGGGTTTGGGAAGAGACTACAGAGTCGGGTAGAGTATTCCAGACATTGACCACTCTATTGCTGAAGTCGTATTTCCTGCAATCAAGTTTGGTGCGGTTTACTTTGAGTTTGTATCTATTGTGTGCTCTTGTGTTGTTATGGTTGAAGCTGAAGTATTCATTGACAGGTAGGACATTGCAATGTATGATTTTATATACCATGCTTAAGTCAGACCAAAGACGGCGTAATTCAAGGTTTTCTAGTTCTAGAATTTCAAGTCTGGTGGCATAAGGTATTCTACAACAGTAGAAGAGTGGAGAACTCTTCTTGTGAAATATTTCTGGACTTTCTCAAGTCAGCAGATATATTCTCATTGTGCCCAGACTGTGACTGAGGCAAGAGCTCCACCTCTAGGCAACCGTACCACTCCTGTCAAATTACCCCAGTGCACATACTGTATTTATTTAAGCTCAGGAAATATTTGGTCCACAGTCCACCTTACTGAGGCACAATGTTCTGCCTTGACGTGGCAAAGTTCCTCCTAAGAAGCCACCTGCTTTGCTTCTGAAGAACTGCTTCACTCCCAACAGATGTTGCTACTTCAGAGGCAGAGAAGGCCAGTTTTGCAAAGTGTGTAAACGTTCTATTGTATTTATTCAAAATTATATCACAGCAAAACATGTATTTCCAAGATATGAGGACCCTCTTTAATTTGGGGCATTTCAAGTATAATGAAGATTGCCAAGTAAGGGAAAACTAGAGAAAAAAAATCTTTTAATCCAGTAAGATTTCACATCAGATAGGTCAGGGTAAAGGTGTATTATCTGTGGAACTGAAATTCATAATGCTTTTATGTTTGCTATATAGTAACCTGATAGGAGGCAGAAACAAACATGCTCAGAATTTCAGTTTAGGTGTAGCTTTATGTCAATCTGTCTTGTCTAATGGTCAGTGGCCAGACTTCAAGATGATTATGATGGAAATACATTGTAATATCTTTTTTTAAAAAAAATAAACTTTCTTAATTTTACAATTAAAATAGAGAAACAACACGTATATAAATGTGAGAAAGAAAAAGGAAACGAAAGAAAAGTAGAAAGAAAAATCAGAAAACAAGTAAGAACAGTTTCATCCTCGACAGTTTGTGGGACCTTATTTTCAACTTTATTTTATAACCTCTGTACAATTAATCCTTGTGCAAATATAGATAGATAGATAGATAGATAGATAGATAGATAGATAGATAATAGATAGTCACTACTACAATTACATTGTAATATCTTTATATGCAAAAATACAAATGTCTTGTGTGTCCAATCACACTTGGCCAATAAAGAATTCTAATTCTATTCTATTCTACTCTACTCTAGCTCAATTTGTGAAAAGTAAAAAGGAGGGTAGAGGAAAAAGTGATAAATGCTTGTATGTCAGAGTTGCCTTAATTAATTTTGCCTTTAATCATGGACTCCCTTAATGGACTTAAGCAATTTCAGTCTTCTAAAGACAATATGAAGATAACTCTCATATTTAAGTAAACCTGAGTTGAGGAACTATGACAGTGATGGCTAACATTTTTTGGCTCCCGTGTCGAAAATTGCGTGCGCACTCGTGTGCCAGCATCCAGAAGGCAATGTGCGTGGGGGGCCCCACCCCCTGTACATACATGCTTGACCCCCACACATGCACCACATGCCTCTGATGCGTGTTCAATCCTTCCACACGCCATGCATCTCTGCGCATACACGTGAGACCCCACCGTGCACCACGCAGGTCTGCGCAGCACGTGTCTCCTGCACACCCACCACCCCCTGCACATGCGCACCAGATATCCAACAATCAGTTGTCGGGCAGGCAGCGTGCGTGTATGCACAGTGGGGCTCTTCTGGGTGACCCCTCGCGTACTGGCAGAAGTAGCTGCGCAGGGGTGGGATTCAAATATTTTAACAACCAGTTCTGTGGGCATGGCTTAGTTGGTGGGCATGGCTTGGTGGTCATGTGACTGGCTGGGCATGGTCAACTCAACATCTTTCACATTGAGGCACACATCTCCTCGCCTGGCCTCTCATGACTATGGGGATGCTGCAAGAGTCATAAGTGTGAAAAATGGTCATAAGTCACTTTTTTCAGTGCCATTGTAACTGAATGGTCGCTTCACACAAGCAAAGTACCAGCAAAGGAGGGGGGAAAAAAGGGTGAACTTCCAGAGAAGTTCCAGGGACAGGAAGTCTAGTCCTGCCAAGAATGTAATAAGGGTTAATGGAGAGGCAGTTTCTGTAAGCAACCCCAGAATGTTTCCTTCCTGCCTTCCTTGCAGGATTAGGCCAGTAATTTCTTCTAACAACCGGTTCTCCGAACTGCTTAGAATGTTAACAACCGGCTCTAGTGAATAGGTGTGAACTGATAGAATCCCACCCTTGGCTCTGCGTGCCAATTCCGGCACACGTGCCATAGGTTTGCCATCATAGATCTATGAGCTAAGAATTAAAGGCATGCATGAAATAGAAAAGATGGCTACTTTTAAGACTTGTGGGCCTCAATGTGCAGAATTCAGGGAAATTCATGTTGGTTGAGGGATTCTGCAAGTTGAAATCCACAAGTCTTAAAATTGCCAAGTTTGGAGGCCTCCCTGGTCCAAAGGAATGGAACTGGAATCAGACAGGATGCCACAGAGCAGGGGTCTCCAACCTTGGCCACTTTAAGACTTGTGGACTTCGACTCCCAGAATTCCTCAGCCAGCTTTGCTTTAAAGTGGTACCTAGCTTTGCTGGCTGAGGAATTCTGGGAGTTGAAGTCCACAAGTCTTAAAGTGGCCAAGGTTGGAGACCCCTGCCATAGAGGACAAACAGGCCCCAAGAGCAATCCCTGTACTTCTTTGTGTTACTTTTCTAATCACAAAAGTGGCTGAAGTGATAGTGTAGACCCGTGATGGCGAACCTATGGCATGCATGCCACAGGTGGCACACAGAGCCATTTGTGCCAGCACACGAGCTGCAGGCAAACTTATCTCACTGCATATGTGCGTGCCTCACAGCTGATTTTTGGTGGGTTTGAGGCCTTTTTTGGACTCCTAAAGGCTTCAGGAAGGTTTCTGCAGGCTTTGCAGGCAGAAAACTAGCCCTGTTTTGTCACTTCCTGTTTTTCTGAAAATACTGGGGGCGGGGGAGGTGCACGTATTGCCTTCTGTGTGCTGGGACGCGAGTGCGCAAGTGCAAAGGTGCACACAATTTTTGGCACAGGAGCCCAAAAAGGTTAGCCACCACTGACCCAGGGGTGGGATTCTACCAGTTTGCACCTATTTGCTAGAACCGGTTGTTAACATTCTAAGCAGTTCGGAGAACCAGTTGTTAGAAGAAATCACTGGCCTAATCCTGTAAGGAAGGCAGGAAGAAAACATTCTGGGGTTGCTTACAGAAACTGCCTCTCTGTTAACCCTTATTACATTCTTGGCAGGACTAGACTTCCTGTCTCTGAAACGACTCTGGAGTTTTTTCCCCTCCTTTGCTGGCACTTTGCTTGTGTGGAGTGACCATTCAAAGTTACAATGGCACTGAAATAAGTGACTTATGACCCCTTTTCACACTTATGACTGTTGCAGCATCCCCACAGTCATGAGAGGCTAGGCGAGGAGATGCGTGCTTCGATGTGAGTGATATTGAGTTGGCCACACCCAGCCAATAACATGACCACCAAGCCATGCCCACCAACTAAGCCACGCCCACAGAACTGGTTGTTAAAAAATTTGAATCCCACCCCTGAAACTGACCTATACCATTCCAGACAAGTGGCTCTCCACAAATTCTGGAGGCAAGCAATTCCACTGATCCACTCACTGTCAGGAAATTTGTCCATCTCTCTTCAATGGCCTTCTAGCCATTACTTCTTGTCCTGCCCTCAGTGGTTTGGAGAATAAATTGATCCCTGATTTTTTGCAACAGCCCCTCCCTCAGATATTGGTAGATTATTATCATGTCAATCAGGGGTGGGATCCGAGCGGCATAACAACCGGTTTCGGGGAGCACTTGCATGCGCATCAAACACATGCTACATGCACTGCGACTACCAGCTCCAGCAAGCATTTACCTTCTCCAGCTGACGAGCGGCACTCAGACGTGCCGTGTAAAGCAGCTGAGGAGGAAAACGCAGCCACTAAAGGACAGCCTAGAGCCCGGGCAGGCGGGTGGGCCAAACAGCAGACCAAAACCTCGTCCCAGCGAACCGGTTCAGTGTCAGCTGCTCTTTGGAGCTACCGGTTTTATAGAACCAGATCGAACCAGTAGGATCCCACCCCTGATGTCAACTCTAATCCTTCTCTTTATTAGACTAGACATTCCTTCAATCCTTTCCTTGTACAGTTTAGTGTTCTGTCCCACCTGTATCCACAGATGAAAATCTCAAGTTACAGAGTTCAAATACTTTACGTAAACAAAACCAGAGACAGAAGATTCAATTGCTCTGTTTTCACAGTCCTTTGGCAATCCTCCTAGAATCTGTCTGTCAATTCTGTATAGTTCGTAAATCACAACGCTGTAGTCAAACGCACTTCTTTCCAAAGCAATATCCACTTGTTTCCAGCAAAGATTACGAACTCGTACGCTCCCTTATATCCTCTGAGAGGGGCATGTCATTAATCCTTTGCTGGACGTCTCTTTTCTAATTGAGATTGACGTCTCAATCTTCTCCTAGTCCTGGCATCCAGCCAGCATCCGGCAGTTTCATTACCGCTTGAAGCCTCTGACACACTTTCCTGATTAACAGTTAACACCTGAGGTGCAATCAGGGAAGTAGATTCAAGGGTGGGAGTAGACTCTGAAACCACCAATAAATCAGGTTCATATCTCAGATCAACTCCTCTCCCTCTACTTGACTCCCCTCTAAGTCACTTAATAATGCAGGCTCGAATCTCAGTGCCAGATCTTCTTCATTGCTCGAACCCACATCTGCTGACTGATCAGGTTCAAATCTCGGAGTCACAACAGTTTAGCCTCCAGATCCCGTATCATCTTTATTGCTTGCCTCTGCACCCTTCCCTTCGTCTACCTTCCCTTCCCTTCCTGATGAATTTGGAATCTGACCATTAAAAACTACTTTTAATGGCAGTGTATTTTATGACTTGGTTGGGTGCTGATCTTCCTTTCTGCCTTGGTTTATAACGACCTCTCCTTTTCCATCCTGTTGCCAAAAATAGACCGCAGCAGCAGCACATGAAAGCCAACGAAGAACAAAGTACAATCAGAGGGAACCAGGCCCCCTTTCCCGCCGTCTCCTGTGTGGGCCACTGGCCTTCATCATCAGAACTGTTGTTCCTTCCGCTGTAGACTTTGGTTTCATTCAAGGGTTTGCTGTTATTGGGAAGGACCTCACTGGGTGATAGCGGCGCCGTCCAGATAAGTGCAGGCACAGAGACAGGAGATGTCTTGACCTTATCTGAAGTGGTAGTAGAGGTGTTCCTCCTTGGAAGAATCTCAGCTGCTTTCACTGAATGGTCTATCGCTGAAGCCGCCGCCATCAACGTGACGGGTGAGTTCTTGAGGGCAGCATCTACTGCTGAGCTCCTGCTCGTCCTGTCCATGTCTGGCTTTGGGGCTGTTGTGGAAGAGGAGGCCTCCAGGAAAAGGAATCTTGGGGAAGAGAGTTCACCCTGGTCTGTTACTAGGTCAGCGACCCGTGCCCCGCCATGCCTCTCCCATTTATTAAAAGAAGACCTGGTGTTTATATCTTTGAACGAGAGCTTCTCAAAAACAAGAAGGTCAGGATCAACGCCTGGGAAAACAGAAGCCAAGAAAGAAGAAAGTTTTAATTTCTCTCCTCTCATCCAATGGCACCTGATCTATAGGCTTATCTCCACCAACTTTGCATTGTGCGCCAGTTACATCTCTTCCAGAACAAGAGAGGCCCTCCACTTAGTCACTCAAGCCCTGGTCATCTCCCAACTGGACTATTACAACATTCTGTACATGGGCCTAACCTTGAAAACTATCCAGAAGTTTCAACTGGTGCAGAATGTGGCCGCATGAGCTACTGTGTTTCCCCAAATATAAGACCGTGTCTTATATTAATTTTTGCTCCAAAAGATATATTAGGGCTTACTTTTGGGGAAATACGGTACTATATGCATTCGTTTGGCTGATGATCTTGCCTGGGCTTATTTTGGGGGATAGGGCTTATATTACCAGCATTCTGAAAAAAAAATCATGCTAGGGCTTATTTTCAGGTTGGGTGTCCAAAGATGGGCACATTTAACATCTCTGCTCCATGAACTGCATTGGGTGACAGTTTGCATCTGGGTCCAGTCCAAGGTTTTGGTAATTACCTATAAATCCCTACATGGCAGGCGTGGGCAACTATGGCCCTTTTATGAATTATGGACTTCAACTCCCAGAATTCCTGAGCAAGCTATGTTTTATATTTTCTTTGAATAAACTAAAAGATTATACAGGAAAAAGTTTGTTAAACAAACAAACAAACAAAAAATGCAAACAAGCAAACTTCATATCTGGATACTTTCTAAAAAAGCAAGTTCTACAGTAAAAAAACAAACTTATGACATCATATAGCTCAGCAATCAAAGCATCCTAAAATGGTATAATAATAATAATAATAATAATAATAATAATAATAATAATAATAATAATAATAATAATAATAATAATAATAAACTATTAATTATTATTATTAACTCATAGAAGACGACTAGATATTTGGTACTTCCTTCCAGCTTCTTTGCTATAAAGTTTTACCTTAATTTTTTTTAAAAAAAAATTGGATTATAGTTATGCACATGTGCAAATCACTATTTCCCCCGAATGTGCATTAATGCATACTTTGAGGGAAATGGGCAGTTCAGAAATATAATAAACAAACAAATAAACCATCAAGCAAACCTGGTGTAATATTGTAGAGGATCACACTGCTTGTAGGTTTTACTATGCAGCTTTCCAGCACCGGGCAATACATATGAATGCAGTTTACATCACGGATATTGGTTTTGTAGTAGAAAACAGCTAAGTTACAGGAAACTAAAAAGTAGAGAGACAGGAAAGTTTTAAGCTGAGTCCTGATGCTGAATGAGCTTTGTCAGACTGTGGAACATATTAATTTTTTTAAAAAATCCTTTAATTAGGGTGCTAAAAATTATCGTTCTGTAGGCATCTCTCTTTCCACCACCAAATCTTGATTTAAAAAATCATCCCCCCCACCCCAAAAGGATTAAACAGATTATCTTTCTAATGAGTTGTTGTTTTCATACATTTTTTGCCTAAGAACCAAGACCAGGTTATATGCTGTCAGGATTATGTGTCACAATGCCTCACCCTATGAAAACAAGGGATTGTCTTGTGCCAAATCAGTATTCCAATAATGGACAAATTCAGTCCTTCAGCTCTTATTTCAGTTAGGTGCCTTTATCCCACCAGCCCACAGCACGCATGAGAGACAGAATTGTGCAAGAGAATTGTTCTTTGTTTGAAAGTTCAGCTCTGGCGGCCATTGACCAGGGCCTGAAGAAATGCAAGAAAGGATCTAAAAAGATCTCTAAAATGTTTTTTCTGCCTTAACCATGCCAGGTAAATGCCCTTATGCCAGTCACTCTCTCTAAGCCCCACTCACCTCAGAAGGTTGGTAGGGGGGGGGAAAGGAGGAAGAAGGAGTGTGCTGGTTAGACAGTATATAGTTAGTTTGGGAATGAGAGCTGTCCCCTTAAGAGAATCCCTCATGGGAAATGTAGTTAATGCCGCATGGGAGATGTAGTTCATGTCATGTGGTCACATCTGTACTCCTGATTGGTCATTGAATTGACCTCTGGTTGGGTTGAGGGGAGTTTTGGTCATTCCTACCTGGACCCCAGCATCATGCTGGAGTCTTCCTTTGCTGTATCATTATGGGATGAAAATAATTATCTTTTCACACTATGAAGATGACAATGCAAAGATTGGACATTAGATGAATCTCAACATAACTGTGAGTTATACCTTGAGGATGCCTGATATAATCCAATAAAGAAAGTTTGTATGGAAGCCTTTGCAGTGTTTAGCTCCTTATCTCAGGTATTTTGGGAAGATAAATATTGCCTGGGACAAGATAAGGAGTATTATGTATAGTTGCTGCCTTGAGTTATTAGGAAAAATAATAAAGGTGGGATAGAAAGAAAGAGAGAGAGAGAAAGAAAGAAAGAAAATGGGAGAGAGTGGGGAGGAAGGAAAAGAAGAAAGAAAGAGAGAGAGAGAAAGAAAAGAAAGAAAAAGAAAAGGGGAGGGAGGGAGGGAGGAAGGGAAGGGAAGGAAGAAGAAAGAAAGAAAGAAAAAAGAGAGAGAAAGAAAGAGGGAGGGAGGGAGGAAAAAGGAAAGGAAAGGAAGAAAAAGAAAAAGAAAAAAGAAAGAAAGAAAGAAAGAAAGAAAGAAAGAAAGAAAGAAAGAAAGAAAGAAAGAAAGAGGAAGGAAGAAGGGAAGGAAGGAAGGAAGGAAGGGAGTGGGGAGGGAGGCAGGAAGGAAAGGAAAGGAAAAAGAAAAAGAGATGAAGAAAGAGAGAAGGAAAAGAAAGAAACAAAGAAAGAAGGGAAGGAGGGGGAGGAAGAAAGGAAAGAAGAAAGAAAGAGAAAGAAAGAAGAAAGAGAAAGAGAAAGAAAGGGAGAGAGGGGGAGGAAGGAAAGAAAGAAAGAAAGAAAGAAAGAAAGAAAGAAAGAAAGAAAGAAAGAAAGAAAGAAAGAAAGAAAGAAAGAAAGAAAGAAGGAGGGAGAGAAGGAGGAGTGAAGGAAGGAAGGAAGGAAGGACGAAAGAAAGAAAGAAAGATAATATTTTGCCTTGCTTTTGAATAGGTAAAAAAGTATCTTAAATGTTGACACACCAAGTGGCTAACCCTTTTATTTTTCACGCGGAGTCCCTACCGTCTTTGAGGACGCAGCAGGCTCGGCTGCATTGTCCGGCAGTGGATGCAGCATAAACGTTGAGGATGTGAGCGCCTTGCTTCTGGGAATGCTCCAGGTCAATCGAAAGACCTGGGAACCGTCGGATCCAGCAGTTTTTGTAAAACGTGGTGGGTGAGCAAAGGCCTTCCGATCTGCACACCCAGGCCCAAAACAGGAGGGCTTCTGAAAGAGCCACTAGCAGAAACATCTCAGAAACATTTCTTATTTTTATTTCTTATTCTCCAGGGCAGAAGAAATGCTGAACGAGAGAAACTCAGCACTGCCTGGCAGGACAACCGATTTGCAGCCAGTAGCTGTTAACTTTCCACCGAATTAGGAAGCCATTTGCAAACGTACGGAATAATCATCGCTCCCCATTTTTTCTGCAGCTGCTTGAACTTCCTGAGATAGATCTGGAGTTCATTAATGACACCTGGGAGAATAAAGAATTTCCAGCTATTACTTTTTGGGCCAGAAATGTATAGCTTTCTCCCTTGAAAGGGAGGGAGGGAGTCTGCGATGCATCCTAATGAGGGACAATTTTTGAAGTTTTCCCCAATTGGTGACTTTAAAAGAAAAGAAAAAAAAGCCAACGGTTTATTTTAGGTCTAGAAAATGATTCTAGAACTTCTTGGTTTAGGCTCTAAACCAAGGTACCTTTGAAATGGCCCTGTTCTTTTCTGTATTGTGGTTCGCTGGTAGCAGGTGAGGACGGCTGAGGTTTCAGAGAGCGAGGATTCAGATGAGGGCCCTGCGTGTGATGCAGGGACGGGGCCAGGACCATCAGGGAGTGGAGTGCTGCTTTTGGAGATTGTGGAGGCTGGCAGCAGTGATGAAGAGGTCCCCGAGGAGCCTGTGCCCAGTGCGCGCAGGGCTGCTCAAAAGAAAGAGGTGACTCAGGAGTAAGGCTGCAAGCAAGCCCCTCCCTTAAGAGATCAAAGCCAGCTGAGAAATCGGAGTTCTTTGCAGGAAGCAAATAAGTTTTTGCACTCAAGCCTTGTGGAGGTTCGGAGTATCTTGGTTGGTGTTTGGAGACTCTTTGTCTTTGAAATATTTCTTAGTAACTTTATCTAGTGTTCTTGGCAACCTTGCACAACCTTGGCAAGGCTCGTTCTTATCAGAGACAATTCGTTTGAAACAGCCTTTTAACCAGGAAGGAACGGAATTCATAAAGAATCATTAAAAGGTTTTGCTGTTACCTCCATTTTGTGTTTGTTTCCTTGGAACAAGGTTTGGGTCAGAACAATCTGCTTACTTTCCTTGCAGTAGAAATTCTGCAGTTGCTCCATTCAAGAATTACTCTATTAAAAACTCAATTAGAATCTGTTTTTCTAAACACCCTTATTTTGCATCCTGAGAAAGGACAGCTGTTGGCCTTCTTCCAATAACAAAGTTGGAAGGGACCTTCGAGGTCTTCTAGTCCAGTCTCCTGGTCAAGCAGAATACCCTATACCAGGGGTGTCCAACCTTGGCAACTTTAAGACTTGTGGACTTCAACTCCCAGAATTCCTCAGCCAGCAAAGCTGGCTGAGGAATTCTGGGAGTTGAAGTCCACAAGTCTTAAAGTTGCCAAGGTTGGACACCCCTGCCCTATACCATTATGGACAAATGGTTGTCTAGCTTCTTCTTAAAAACCTCCAGTGATGGAGCATCCACAACTTCTGGAGGGAAACCGTTCCACTGATTAATTGGAAATTTCTCCTCAGTTCCACGTTGGATCCTACCCGTTCTTTCTTAGTCTATCCCTCAGGTGCTTTGTATAATAGGGTGGCCCCTTCTTCTCAAGTATTGAAAGACACCTATCACATCACCCTTACTCGGGGGTGGGGCTGCTGGGGGTTCACAAGGGTTCGGGAGAGCCCCTAGCTCAGATTCTGCACAGTTGGGAGAACCCCCAAATCCCACTCCTGGCTGGCCCTGCCCCCCCCCATCCCTCCCCTCCCAGGAGTCCCCACCGGGCCTGTTTTGGATGCAGGTTCAAGATTTATCTGTGTCCTCAGGGTCACCTGTGTCCATTCACTGCAGAAAATCTCCTGCAGAAAGCACAGCTCTGTAACACAGTCCTTTCAGCTGTTTCAAGAAGGCTCTCCACACCCATTTGCACCACTCAGGTGATCCTGAGGACACAGATAAACCTCCAGGTGACATCAACGACTCTCTAAAAGAATGCAAATAACCAGTTGTCTGCAAGGAGTACAAATCCTTCCATTCCCCTCCATCCAGTCAGAATTAAAGAAGCTTCTTAGATGAGAAGCAAAACGACTTCAAAGAAAAACCAGAAAGTCCAGTTACCTCCTGAAAATGCACCTTTGGGACAACCATGCAAGGGTGGGATCCTAGCGGTTCAGACTGGTTCTATAGAACTGGTTGTTACGATTCTACACAGTTCTGGTTGGCCCCGCCCCTCTCCACCCCTCCCCTCTTTTCCAAGTCAGTCCTTTTCATGCAGGAGCAACATCATGTGCATGCCCGACATCGCTGACTGCATTATCCCCCACCCAGGTATTTATTTCTTTTTTTTCCTCTTGATGATCAGCTGTTCTGACGATCAGCTGTGCAAGGATCCCCCTCGCTGTCTTACTGCTTCATCCAGGAGGCTTCCCTGAGGCCCAGGAGGCAAAAAGGAGCATGTAGTGTGTGTGTGTGTGTGTGTGTGTGTATGTGTGCTGGGCAGCCCCCCCGCCCCGTGCCCCCCCCGTGCCCCCCGTGCCACCTCTCCTGCACACTCCATTTTTTTGCCTTCCTGTGCCTTGGGAGCAAAAATATCCCCCAAGGGGTTTCCCTGAGGCCCAGGAGGCCAAAAAATGGAGCATGGTGTGTGTGTGTGTGTGTGTGTGTATGTGTGCTGGGCAGCCCCCCGTGCTCCATTTTTTTGTCTTCCTGGGCCTCATGGAAGCCTTCTGGAAGCAAAATGCCCTCCCCCAGGAGGCTTCCCTGAGGCCCAGGAGGCAAGGGATGCATGGGGGGGCGGTTTGCTGCAAAAAAAGAAGCCACACCCACCCAGTCGCATGGCCACCTAGCCACGCCCACAGAACCGATTGTTAAAAAATTTGAATCCCACCCCTGCCTGGATGACTGAGAATCTCCATAGACAGTGCCTTTGTAACTTTGAACGATCACTAAACTAAGGGTTGTAAGTGGAGTATTACCTGTACCAGGTTGCTACTTAATGGTAAACAAACAAATAGAAATAAATGAATGGCAGATTTACCTCTTAGATGCCTTCCTAGATCTTCCTGCTATGATTCAAATTGACCTCGTTTAAGATTTGCAAACGATTTCACTTTGTCCAACAATAAACCGATCATTCCTATTCTGTTTCCCTCTAGATTAGTAATTCTCAACCTGCCAAAAACAGAAACAAAAGGTACCTGGTCATTGTTAATAAAGCTCCATCAACAATACAGCATTCAGAACAAGAATAAAACGTTATTTTCCCGAAATTACAACTTGGCGCAAATTCTATGATTTGCAAAAAGTAAGGGTATTTTTTCACAGTCCAAGTTGGAAGCTCGAGTTAGTGTTGATTAAGGATTGAGAAAAGCCCTTACTTTAGAGCCGGTCTACAGACAGCTGCCTGCTAGCAAGATGAATGGAGAATGAAAATTTCTCTCTTTGCGTGGAGAGAAAATGGCAGGTTCTGCTCGATTGACATTGGATACCTGGTAATTAACCCTTTTTCTGCCAAGGACCTTAGCTGGAACTGCAGAAAAATCCATTGCCAAACAAGTAAAAATACAAATGTAATTTACTGACGTTATCGTTTACTACAGAATTAATAATAGTAGAACATGAAGAGAGATCCAGATTGCATCTCCTTCAGGGTATACTTACATTACGTACTAAATATCTACGGGATATTTGTCCCCCCCAAATTCTTTTAATGCTTCCCAGCAAAACAGTATTTCAGTTATTCTTATAATACAAATGTTTATAATCCTTTTTTAAAAACAATTTTATTTGGGTTTTCACAAAACAAAAAGAAAAATAAAACATCTTTTTTTTTAGTGAACAGCATGGTTCCACATCTCCATACAGATATAATTTCAGTTACATGTTCATCTTTCATATTCAGTTTCTTATCTTATCATTACTTTATATATTCTGTATTTGTTTTTACTCAAATACTTCCCTCAGGCTTATTTTATAATTTTCTCATTCATTTTCAAATCTATTTCATTTCCTTTTCAAAATGTCCATAAGTTCACGATCATTGTACTTATACTTTTATCTGTCCTGTTTACAATTTCACTACATATTCTTATATCACCATTTCCCAAAAATTTCCTCCACATTTCAAATATTACAAAACAAAACAAGGTCTCCTGTAATTACCATTTAGAATGTGACACCTGTATATCTTATAATTAGTTCCCTTTCAAATCCCATTAAACATTCTTCTTTTAAATTGTCCCCTTAAACAATTATAACATTCATCATCTAAAAATGTGGATAATCCTTGACTTACAACCACTCGTGTAGTGACTGTTCTAAATTACAATGGCATAGAAAAAGTGACTTACAATTGATTTTTACATCTACGACTGTTGTATGTGATCAAAATTCGGATGCTTGGCAACTGGCATGTATTTATGACAATTGCAGTGTCTTGGGGTTATGTGATCACCTTCTGTGATCTTTTTGGCAAGAAAGTCAATGGGGAAGCAAGATTCACTTAATGAATCTAAGTGTTACAAAGTTGACAACTGCAGTGATTCATGGACAACTGTGGCAAGGAAGGTCATCAAACGTGTCAAAACTCACTTGATGTCTGTCTTGCTTAGCAGCAGAAATTTTGGTTCAATTGTGGTTATAAGTCAAGGATGACCTGTGTACTTTTTCTCACCTCATAGTTAAGTGATTTGTTCACTAGGATTCCCAGATTTCTCTCACAATTAGATCCCTCAACATGGTAGATGCTGGGTTCAATGGAAGAGATGTAAGGTCATAGCAAATCTTCATCCCCTGTAAATGAAGTTCTGGAAGACTCTAGGTAGACTCTGTACCAGTGGTCTCTAAATTTGGCAACTATTAAACTTACGGACTTCTCAACTCCCAGAATTCCTCAGCCAGCTGGCCAGGGAATTCTGGGAGTTGAAGTTTACAAGTCTTAAAGTCATCAAGCACTGAGAACCCTACTCTTTACAATGAAATGATGATGGGCCCAATTAAGGGTGTAGTTCAGGGGTCTTCAAACTTGACAGCTTTAAAACTTGTGGACTTCAACTCCCAGAATTCCTCCTCCAGTCACGTTAGCTCAGGAATTCTGAGAGTTGAAGTCCACAAGTCTTAAACCTGCTAAGTTTGAAGACTCTTGGTGTAGTTAGCCAAATATATAGATCTTCAAACTTGATAGCTTTAAGACTTATGGACTTCAACTCCCAGAATTCCTCCTCCAGTTGTGTTAGCTCAGGAATTCTGAGAGTTGAAGTCCACAACCACAAGTCTAAAACTTGCCAAGTTTGAAGACCCTTGGTTTAGAATGACACCCGCCTTGGGAATGCCAGAGTCCAGTGTAGGCAAATCAAACACCACATTGAATATCACAGCCTTCTCAGAAGACCAGGCCTGCACAAGAAGCCTTTTCTTCAGAGAATAAGCAATTTATCTCTGACCTGAGGCTGTAACAGGACCTCTTCCCTTGAGAGAGGCAGGCAGAAATTGCACCTGCTTGAGGTTGGGTTGCATAACAGAGCCACAATCGGAGAACACAAGTCCTTTCTCTGTTGTGGTGACAGTGGAGATCTGTGATCCACGGAAGACCCTTCCTTGGAAAAGAACTTGGGTTGGTTTTCACCCCCTAGTAACACTAGAGAAGGGGCACCTGCATATCTTTTGAACACAGATGTCGAGCGCAATGTAAGGACAAAGACGAGATGGTGTGCTTGTAAGAAATGAAGGCCAGGAGGAATATTTCAAGTATTTTAATTTCAGCATTGCCAAGGATTTGAATATGCACATCATTTTTTATCAGATCCATTTCAATAACAACAACAAAAACCCTTATCCGATTAACAAACTTTAACAAAGTTAAAGTTTTCAATTTTTTTTCTACCTTAAGCACAAAGTCCAGAAGAGGTTTCAAGCAGAAGCAAAGTTAATACTGTAGTATCCTTTTCTTTCATCAAAACAGTCAATTTAGCCACCTTCGCTAACTCCATCCATTTTTGCAGCCATTTGTCCATTGTGGGAATCAAAATATCCTTCCATTTCTGTGTGTAATTCTTCCTCGGTCAGCATATATAATAGCAGAGTTCCATTGTTTTTCAAGTTCTTTATCCATTATGCCCAAGAGAAAAGCCTCCAAATTTATCTTTATAGTCCCCTTAAGAATCTTCTGTATTAAGAAATGAATCCTACTCCAATATTTCTTTGTTTTGTCACATGACCACCATAAATGGTAAAAAGATAGAGTTCAGAGCTGATCAACCGAGAAGATAAGGGCTCTGGAGGTTAAATTGTATGGTGAATGGTTGAGGGAATTTGGTATGTCTACACTCTCGAAGAGAAGGATCAGGGCAGAGAGTCACTGAGAGCACTCAGTCTACTTATTCTCCACAGGACCAGAGGACAGGACAAGAAACTTGTTAAAAGAGAGATCCAACCTAGAACTACGGAGAAATTTCCTGACAGTGATTACAATTAATCAGTGGAAGTCTTGCCTGCAGAAGTTGTGGATACTCCACCACTGGAGAGGTTTTTTTGAAAGAGATTGGACAGCCATTTGTCCGAAATGGTATAGGGCCATGATGGTGAACCTATGGCATGCGTGCCACAGGTGGCATACAGAGCCATTTGTGCAGGCACGTGAGCCCCAGTCAAACTTACCTGCACTGTGCATGTGCGCGCCTCCCAGTTCGTTTTCAGCCCGTTTGAGGCCTTTTTCAGCCTCCCAGAGGCTGGAGGGAAGCCTCTGCAGCCTTTGGAGGCTGAAAAACAGGCCCGTTTCATCACTTCCAATACTTCCGGTTTCGTCACTTCCGGTATTTGGAGATTTTGCCATGTTTTCAAGTCTGAAATTCTTGCTCCTGCCCTGCCAAACTAATTACTTCAGTTTGGCTTGATTGGACTTAAAGTGACAGTTTGTTTTGACCATGTTTTGGACTTAATTTTCTGCAGTCAAAGGCTGTTCCTGGGAGAGTTTTTCTCCAGAAAGAAGGTAACTTGGACATTTGGGGCAAAGTTGGAGCTAATAAAGGGACTCTTATTATCTGACTGTGTTGCCTTTGTGCCACATCCCGGGTCATCACAGTAACTCTATTACCATGCAATAGATGAAAAGAAGAATCCCCTTTGATGGTTTGATTTTCTCCATTATACATGTGAGGTCCATAATCACAATCCCATTATCCACCATTTTCCTCCCCGCTAAGACTGGAAAATGTCAGCATTACCCCATTTAATCATTTAATCAGATTTTTGCTGCTATTGGTAACCTTTCTTTTCCAAGGATTTTTGTTGCTATGATAATGAGACCATGTGGGTCACAATGATTCATGTATTACTGATCTCAAAGCCAATAAACATATCTTTTTATCGTATAAATATGGATGACAAGAAAAAGGAATTCTTCTTTAAAGAATCTTCAAATAGCTGTTGTTAATAATTGCTAGCAGGCCAAAAGGGTCTCTCCTGAGGGATTTTCTTTCCTTTTTCCTGTCATAACATATTTATACTATAAGATTTAGTAGGTTCTTATTCCAGTGGTACTTCTCTTTCTGTTGCTTATACCAGATTAAAAAACAAAACAGTTTCTCTCAGACATGCCAGTAGATTAAAACTGTAGAAAGATGAGGTCCTACTGCTACAGGAAGGTTTATGAAAAAAAAAAAGATAATTGGGTGGGTGAACTGTCATAAAAGCCCCTTTGTCTATCTGTATTTTTTGTTTTTGTTTTTTAAGAAAAATGGTTTGCATTGAGGTTTGGCAATATTGAGAAGTCTGGGTTCACCAGTTCCTTGAGTCTCCATCTTCACTTTGGACTGACTCATAATTGTTAGGAGAAGGGTTAATTGGGGGAAAACTAGACCATGATTGCTTGCCTCTAGGGATATTTAAATGAAATCCAATTTCCACTTTCAGAGAAGCTCCTGGCAAGAGGAGAATCCAGGGAGGCGTCAACAAGCAGATCTCAGACTAGAGACACAATTACATAAATAAATCTGTATCTCTAAAGCCGCCAAACAAACCCCCAATTATCCAGCCTCTTGGAAAGATGGAAGGAAAAAATCCGTGGCTTTAAAGTGGGTCTTTTATTTTTTTGCGCATTGCTGAAGTCCAATTCTTTGGGCATGGAAGGTTTCCTTCTTGCCAGCAATGAGGAGATTAAACTAGCCCAGCAGTGATGTCTGAAACTCTCTTGTTGGATAACTTTATACCTGGAGATGGGCAAAAACTGAGAGATTGCATTGGACTGAAGCTTGGCAGACAGAACTCACGGTTGATTGGGGGTTTGTTTATCTGATTAAGAAAGACATTTAGGAAAGATGGTTTGCTAGTTGTCACTTCTTACAAACTTGGAAGACACAATGGCTTCACCAAAGCCCACTTTTTTCCTGCCCAGATCATCACATTGCCCAACTGATCAGCCAGCAAAAATAATTTCAACAATTGCTTCTTTTTTCCTTTGCTTTGATTAGAAGATTAAAGCAATGAAGTTGTTCACACCTCTGCTTAGAACCTGACAGGTGTATTAGTTTATAAGTCCCAAGACCCATCCTAGGACCAATGAAGCTTCTGACAGTGCTTTTGGAAGGACAAAAGTCTTTAAATCTCAGCGTTCAAGGTCTTGATTTTGTTTGAGTTATTATATTGGCACATTTGCAGTGGGATGTCACTTATCTCCAGAGCTGCTATTAGCTACTTGTTTCTTGTGAATAAAAATACAAACAGGTAAAGGTTTTTCTTGCACATACTTGCTAGTCGTTTCCGGCTCTAGGGAGTGGTGCTCATCTCCATTACAAAGCCGAAGAGCCAGCATGGTCTGAAGATGTCTCCGTGGTCATATGGCCAGCATGACTAAACACCAAAGGTGCACGGAACGCTATTTTCTTCCTACCAAAGGGGTTCCTATTTTTCTACTTGCATTTCTACACGCTTTCAAACTGCTAGGTTGGCAGAAGCTGGGACAAGTAAAGGGAAGTCACTCCGTTATGTGGCACTAGGGATTCGAACCGCTGAACTACCGACCTTTCTGATTGACAAGCTCAGCATCTTAGCCACTGAGCCACCGCGTCCCTCATAACATGTCTTTAAATCAGCCTTTAAAATTACATACTTGTAGCTGTGTTATGGAAGAGGTTGGCAAGGACAGGAAAAAAACGTGATTCTTCAGATCTCTGTTAAGTCACATAGAAACATTTACTTCACGCCAAAACTTCAAAGAAAAACAAGAAAGTCCAGTTGCCACATGAAAAAGCACCTTTGGGACAACTGTGACCTGGATGACTGAGAATCTCTACAGACTTTTAGCTATACAATTTGGGATGAACACCCTTGGAATGGTGTGGGAGTAGGAATGGATTTCCAGAGGAAAAATTGCAGACTAAAGGAACTATTTGAACTACTCAAGTGACCCTGAGGACGTAGATAAACCTCCAAGTGGCCTCAATGCCTCTCTAAAAGGATGCAAATGACCAGGTGTCTGCAAGAAATATAAATCTTTCCATTCCCCACCATCCAGTCAGAGTTGAAGAAGCTTCTTGGATGAGAAGCGGAACATCTTCAAAAGAACAAACAAGGAAGTCCAGTTGTCTCTTGCAAAAAGCACCTTTGGGACAACCAAGACCTGGATGACTAAGAATCTCTACAAACTTTAGGGTATTTTTGGGTCGTTGATGCAAATAAACAACCATCAATTTAGAAACCTAGGTCATATCCATTTTTATATTGTCTTTTGATTCTAAACATAGGAAGGCTGAGCAAGATCTTGGTTTCCCAAAAATTCATTTAAATACTGAAGTTGTGTTTCTGCCAGGACTTGATTTAATGGAAAGCTAAAAGTCTGCAGAGATTCTCCGTCATCCAGGTCATGGTTGTCCCAAAGGTGCTTTTTTCAGGAGGCAACTGGACTTTCTTGTTCTTTCTTTTGAAGACATTTCGCTTCTCATCCAAGAAGCTTCTTCATCTCTGACTGGATGGTGGGGAATGGAAGGATTTATATTCCTTGCAGAAAGCTGGCCATTTGCATCCTTTTAGAAGGTGCTTGAAGCACTTGGAGGTTTATCTGTGTCCTCAGGATCACCTGAATGGTGCAAATGGTTCCTGTAGTCTGCAATTTTTCATCCTATCCTATCCTATCCTATCCTATCCTATCCTATCCTATCCTATCCCATCCATCCCATCCCATTCCATTCTGCAGGACTGCAGAAAAAACAGTTACTACCAACCTGCCTTCAATCGAGGACCTGTATACAGCACAAGTCAAAAAGAGGGCTGTGAAAATATTTACAGACTCCTCACATCCCGGACATAAACTGTTTCAACTCCTTCCCTCAAAACGACGCTATAGAGCACTGCACACCAGAACAACTAGACACAAGGACAGTTTCCCCCCCCCCGAAAGCCATCACTCTGCTAAACAAATAATTCCCTCAACACTGTCCCACTATTTACAAAGTCTGCACTACTATTACTATTAATCTTCTCATCACTCCTTATCACCCATCCCCTCTCACTTGTGACTGTAAGATTGTAACTTTGTCGCTTGTGTCCTTACGATTTTTATTGACTGTTTCCTAGTATGATTTGATTGCTTATTGTACCCTACGACTATTATTAAGTGTTGTACCTGATGATTCTTGACTCTTGATGAATGTATCTTTTCTTTTATGTACGCTGAGAGCATTTGCACCAAGACAAATTCCTTGTGTGCCCAATCACTTGGCCAATAACGAATTCTATGCTATGCTATGCTATGCTATGCTATGCTATGCTATGCTAATTCTATCCTATCCTATCCTATCCTATCCAAATCCATTCCTAATCCCACACCATTCCAAGGGTGTCAGAAAAACCTTCCAAGTAAGTCCAGTTGGACGATTTGAAGGAAAGTTTAATCTTGTGCCGATCCTACCCCGATCTTCCTCTACCGCCCGCCCCCCCGCCCCGCTTTTTCGCTCTCCAAAGAACTTCACATCGGCTGAAGGGGGAGCGAGCGAGCGAGCGAGCCAGCGGGGGCGCATCCCTCCCGCAGCCCAACTTGCAGGCGTTTCCAGCCGCTAGCCTTTTAGGGTTCTCCCGGCGGGCCGGAGGCTGCGGGGCGAGGCTCCAACCGGGCCCGCCCTCCTCCGCGATCATTCCCGCCCCGCGCCGGCGCCCTTCTCCGGCCCGAGGGAAACCCGGCCCCGCCGAGGGATGTCCGGCAAGGCAGGCGAAGGCGCCGCTGGAGAGGAAGGGGCGCAAGCGGATCAGGAGGAGGAAGAAGAGGAGGAGGAGGTGGTGGAAGTCCGGCTGGGCGATCGCCGCTTCCCGCCGGTGCGCAAGAAGCGCCTGATCGAGCAGAGCGATTACTTCCGCGCTCTCTACCGCTCGGGCATGCGGGAGGCGGCTGCGGGGGGCGCCGGGTTGGCGGTGCAGCAGCTGCGCGGCGGCCTGAGCGAAGCCGGCCTGGCTCGGGTGCTGCAGTTCATCGAGACGGCGCGGCTGGCCCAGGAGGAGCCGCCCGAAGCCGGAGCGCTGGCCGAGCTGGTGGAGGCCGCCTCCTTCCTGCAGGTGACGCCGCTCCTGCGCCTGCTGCGCTCCCGGGTGCGGCTGCCCAACTGCCTGGAGCTGCATCACCTGGCGCAGGTGTACGGGCTGCCCGAGCTGCGCGAGGCTTGCCTCGACTTCATGGCCGGCCGGCTGCATCAGCTGCTGGCCCGGCCCGAAGCTCGCCTGCCGTTCCTGTTGCCCGACGCCCTGGCGCGCCAGCTGCGCCAGCGCCGCCACCGGGGCCGGCCTGCTCTGCTTCTCCTGGGCAGCTTCCCGGACCGGCCGCCTCTGCTGCGCTACGAGGAGGAGAAGCGGCGCTGGGAGCCTCTGCCGCCCGCCGAGCCGCCCGCCGACCTGCTCCAGGTGCGCGGCTTCGGCTGGGCGGTGTTGGACAACTACTTGTTCGTGGTGGGAGGCTACCGGCCGAGCAGCCAGGAGATCGCAGCCGCGCACCGTTACAACCCCTGGCTGAACGAGTGGCGCCAACTGGCCTCCATGAACCAGAAGAGGTAAGGCTGCCCGGTTTAATGAACTAGGGGAGACCGGAGAGCGGTGTTCCAACATCTCAGGGGCTGCCCCAAAGAAGAGGGAGCGCCTAAAACAATCTAGAACCAAGGAGAACTTTCCTAACAGTTAGAACAATTCATGAGGGGGACAACTTGCCTCCAGAAATGCTCCAACACGGGGAGTTTTTAAGAAGAGATTGGGCAACCTCCAAGGTCTCTTCCAACCCTGTTATTCTGAGTTTGGTGGGCATCCATTCTAATATCTGGTGGAGAATATCAGTGAGCAGGTATGAGGCTATATAGAGAATAAAATTCCTGCTCAAGTGTATTTCTGGAGTTCAATGTAGAAACACATGGTGTAGGTTCACCTGCTTGAGCAGGGACTGGACTAGAAGTCCCCCAAGATCCCTTCCTTTATTCTATTCTATTCTATTCTATTCTATTCTATTCTATTCTATTCTATTCTATTCTATTCTATTCTATTCTATTCTATTCTATTCTACTCTACTCTACTCTACTCTACTCTACTCTACTCTACTCTACCCCATCCCATCCCATCCCATCCCATCCCAAATTTTCTATTCTATTCTATTCTATTCTATTCTATTCTATTCTATTCTATTCTATTCTATTCTATTCTATCCCATCCCATCCCATCCCATCCCATCCCATCCCATATTCTCTATTCTATCCTATCCTATCCTATCCTATCCTATCCTATCCTATCCTATCCTATCCTATCCTATCCTATCCTATCCTATCCTATCCTATCCTATCCTATTCTATTCTACTCTATCCCATCCCATCCCATCCCATATTCTCTATCCTATCCTATCCTATCCTATCCTATTCTATTCTACTCTATCCCATCCCATCCCATCCCATATTCTCTATCCTATCCTATCCTATCCTATCCTATCCTATTCTATTCTACTCTATCCCATCCCATCCCATCCCATATTCTCTATCCTATCCTATCCTATCCTATCCTATCCTATTCTATTCTATTCTACTCTATCCCATCCCATCCCATCCCATATTCTCTATCCTATCCTATCCTATCCTATCCTATTCTATTCTACTCTATCCCATCCCATCCCATCCCATATTCTCTATCCTATCCATCCTATCCTATCCTATCCTATCCTATCCTATCCTATCCTATCCTATTCTACTCTATCCCATCCCATCCCATCCCATATTCTCTATCCATCCTATCCTATCCTATCCTATTCTATTCTACTCCATCCCATCCCATCCCATATTCTCTATCCTATCCTATCCTATCCTATCCCTATCCTATCCTATCCTATCCTATCCTATTCTATTCTATTCTACTCTATCCCATCCCATCCCATCCCATATTCTCTATCCTATCCTATCCTATCCTATTCTATTCTATTCTACTCTATCCCATCCCATCCCATCCCATCCCATATCATATTCTCTATTCTATTCTATCCTATCCTATCCTATCCTATCCTATCCTATCCTATCCTATCCTATCCTATTCTATTCTACTCTATCCCATCCCATCCCATCCCATATTCTCTATCCTATCCTATCCTATCCTATCCTATCCTATCCTATTCTATTCTACTCTATCCCATCCCATCCCATCCCATATTCTCTATCCCTATCCTATCCCATCCTATCCTATCCTATCCTATCCTATTCTACTCTATCCCATCCCATCCCATCCCATATTCTCTATCCTATCCTATCCTATCCTATCCTATCCTATCCTATCCTATTCTATTCTATTCTACTCTATCCCATCCCATCCCATCCCATATTCTCTATCCTATCCTATCCTATCCTATCCTATTCTATTCTACTCTATCCCATCCCATCCCATCCCATATTCTCTATCCTATCCTATCCTATCCTATTCTATTCTACTCTATCCCATCCCATCCCATCCCATATCTCTATCCTATCCTATCCTATCCTATCCATTCTATTCTACTCTATCCCATCCCATCCCATCCCATATTCTCTATCCTATCCTATCCTATCCTATCCTATCCTATCCTATCCTATTCTATTCTATTCTATTCTACTCTATCCCATCCCATCCCATCCCATATTCTCTATCTCTATCCTATCCTATCCTATCCTATCCTATCCTATCCTATCCTATCCTATTCTATCCATCTCCATCCATCTATCCATCTCATCATCCTATCCTATCCTATCCTATCCTATCCTATCTATCCTATCCTATCCTATTCTATTCTACTCTATCCCATCCCATCCCATCCCATATTCTCTATCCTCCTATCCTATCCTATCCTATCCTATCCTATCCTATTCTATTCTATTCTACTCTATCCCATCCCATCCCATCCCATCCCATATTCTCTATCCTATCCTATCCTATCCTATCCTATCCTATCCTATCCTATCCTATTCTATTCTATTCTATTCTATTCTATTCTATTCTATTCTATTCTATTCTATTCTATTCTACTCTATCCCATCCCATCCCATCCCATCCCATCCCATATTCTCTATCCTATCCTATCCTATCCTATCCTATCCTATCCTATCCTATCCTATCCTATCCTATTCCTATTCTATTCTATTCTATTCTATTCTATTCTATTCTATTCTATTCCATTCCATTCCATTCCATTCCATTCCATTCCATTCCATTCCATTCCATTCTATTCTATTCTATTCTATTCTATTCTATTCTATTCTATTCTACTCTATCCCATCCCATCCCATCCCATATTCTCTATCCTATCCTATCCTATCCTATCCTATCCTATCCTATCCTATCCTATCCTATTCTATTCTATTCTACTCTATCCCATCCCATCCCATCCCATATTCTCTATCCTATCCTATCCTATCCTATTCCTATTCTGTTCTGTTCTATTCTATTCTATTCTATTCTATTCTATTCCATTCCATTCCATTCCATTCCATTCCATTCCATTCCATTCCATTCCATTCTATTCTATTCTATTCTATTCTATTCTATTCTATTCTATTCTATTCTATTCTATTCCATTCCATTGCATTCCATTGTATTCTATTCCATTTCCATATTGTCCCATAATCAACCCTGACTATCCTTTGGAAGGACAGATGCTGAAGCTCAAACACTTTGGCCGCCTAAGGAGAAGAGAGTAGAAATCGTTATAGGAGTTCGGTGGATAGCTCGAGAAAGAATAGATCTGAGAAATAAATACTTAAGCAAACATTAACTAAAGGGCTTAAATACTGCAGAATCAGGAGGGCAGCATAACAACATTGACCAAAGTGAATGCAAAATTTCTGAATGCTTGGTATGTGCATGGAATGTTTTTTATGAAGCTTGCAGGGTGGGCGGCTAAATCAAATGAAAAGAGTTGTATCCCTCGCTCAATCTGGTTGTTGAAAGAAAACATTGGGCTGGAAATGTTTGTGCCTTAACCTTCAATTTCTCCAAATGTCTTTTTTTTTTTCCCCCTAGGGCTAATTTTAAGCTCTTGGCTGTGAGTGGAAAACTATATGCCGTCGGGGGCCAATCCCTCTCCAGCATTGAGTGTTACCACCCGGAGCAGGATGGCTGGACTTTTGTGGCACCTTTACCAGCTCCCCTTGTGGAGTTCTCGGCATGTGAATGCAAGGAGAAGATATATGTCATGGGAGGCTACACGCCAAGAGGTAAGAAATAGCAGGGACCGCAGATAGTCATACAGTCGTACAGATAGTCCTCGGCTTTATATTATCCTATTCTAGAATAGAGTAGAGTAGAGTAGAGTAGAGTAGAGTATAGAGTAGAGTAGAGTAGAGTAGAGTAGAGTAGAGTAGAGTAGAATAGAATAGAATAGAATAGAATAGAATAGAATAGAATAGAATAGAATAGAATAGAATATAGAGTAGAGTAGATTAAAAAAAAAAAGTTAAGGTGGCATCCTCAATAGTAGAAGTGAAGCCTGTTGTGTGTAGGACACATGTAACAAAAGGAGCAGGGCTTTCATTGCATGGATGCGGCTGCTATATTAAGTTTGTTTGTTTATCTAGGGTATGGCATACAACGTCAGGGGAATCTATACATGCTAGACACAATGCAGTCCTCAACAGCCTTAATTGCTAATTTATTTTGTTCAGCATTTGTGTTGGTGCACCATGGTGCACCATGGAGGGGGTGGTGGTCTAAGTTTGCACCAATTAACTAGCGACACTCGGGTTGCTGGCTATCCAGGCTCCTCTGCCATCCTTGTCTTGCCTCATGTCACAATAGAATAGAGTAGAGTAGAGTAGAGTAGAGTAGAGTAGAGTAGAGTAGAATAGAATAGAATAGAATAGAATAGAATAGAATAGAATAGAATAGAATAGAATAGAACAGAATTCTTTATTGGCCAAGTGATTGGACACACAAGGAATTTATCTTGGTGCAAATGCTCTCAGTGTACACAAAAGAAAAGATACATTCATCAAGAGTCAAGAATCATCAAGCACAACACTTAATAATAGTCATAGGGTGCAATAAGCAGTCAAATCATACTGGGAAACAGTCCATATAAAATGGAATAGAAGAGAAGAGTTGGAGGGGACATTGGAGGTCTTCTAGTCCAACCCCCTGCCTAGGCAGGAAACCCTATACCATTTCAGACAAATGGTTATGCAATCTCTTCTTAAAAACTTCCAGCGTTGGAGCATTTACAACTTCTGGAGGCAAGTTATTCCGTTGGTTAATTGTTCTCACTCTCAGGAAATTCCTCCTTAGTTCTAGGTTGCTTCTCTCCTTGATTAGTTTCCCTCCATTGCTTCTTGCCCTGCCTTCAGGTGCTTTGGAGAATAGCTTGACTCCCTCTTCTTTGGGGAAGCCCCTGAGATATTGGAAGTCTGCTATCATGTCTCCCCTTGTCCTTCTTTTCATCAGCCTAGAGACATATCCGGTTCCTGTAACCCTTCTTCATATGTTTTAGCCTCCAGTCCCCTAATCATCCTGGTTGCTCTTCTCTGCACTTTTTCTAGAGTCTCAACGTCTTTTTTACATCATGGTGACCAAAATTGGATGCAGTACTCTAGGTGTGGTCTTACTAAGGCTTTATAGAGTGGTATTAGTACCTCATGTGATCTTGATTGTATCCCTCTGTTTATGCAGCCTAGAACTGTGTTGGCTTTTTTTCACTTACAACAGTTCATATAGAGACCGTTCAAAGTTACGACGTCCAAGTTACAACTTATGACCATTTCTTGCTTAGCGACCCATCAAAATTACAACGGCCATGAAAAATGTGACTTGCGACCATTTTACATACTTATGACCATTGCGGCATCCCCGTCGCCACATGATTTCCATTCAGATGCTTGACATCTGGGTCACATTTAGGATGGTTGCAGTGTCCCTGCGGTTACATGAGCCCTTTTGCGACCTTCTTACAAGCAAAGTCAATGGGAAAGCCAGACTCACTTAACAACCATGTTAGTGATTTAACAACTGCAGGGATTCACTTAGCAAGGGTGGTGCAGTGGCCTAGAGCTCTTGCCTCCCAATCAGGAGACTGTGATTTCAGTCTTAGGTAGAGGCAGACATTTCTCTCTCTGGGCGCTATGAGAATATATACTGAACAAAACTCCGCACTGGCAACAGGAAGAGCATCCGGTTAGTAAACACTCAGCTCCATTCAGTTGCCCAGACTCCACCCCGTGAGGAATTATCAGGTCATTAAATGACAAAAAAAAAAAGTGATTCACTTAGCAAATGTGGCAAGAAAAGTCAAAACTCACTTAACAAATTTCTCACTTAGCAATGTAAATTTTGGGCTCCATTGTGGTTGTAAGTTGAGGACTACTTGCATTAAGTAGTCATACAGGAGCTTCTGTGGCGCAGTGGTCAGGAGTGCAGTACTGCAGGGTATTTCTGCTGCAGGCAGCTGCCTACAGTTTGGCAGTTCAAATCCCACCAGGCTCAAGGTTGACTCAGCCTTCCATTCTTCCGAGGTGGGTAAAATGAGGACCCCGATTGTTGGGGGCAAATAGGCTGACTCTGTAAACTGCTTAGAGAGACCTGTAAAGCACTGTAAAGCGGTATACACGTCTAAGGGCTATTGCTTTCCTTTCCTTTCCTTTCCTCCCTTCCTTTCCTTTCCTTTCCTTTCCTTTCCTTTCCTTCCTTCCTTCCTTCCCTCCCCCTCCCTCCTCCCTCCCTCCCTCCCGCCATAATGGCTCAGTGGTTACAATGCAGCATTGCAGGCTAACTCTGCCCATTGCCATCAGTTCGATCCTGACCGCTCAAGGTTCACTCAGCCTTCCATCCTTCCGAGGTGGGTAAAATGAGGACCCAGATTGTTGGGGGCAATAGGCTGACTCTTTAAACCGCTTAGAGAGGCCTGTAAAGCACTGTAAAGCGGTATACAAGTCTAAGGGCTATTGCTATTCCTTCCTTCCTTCCTTCCTTCCTTCCTTCCTTCCTTCCTTCCTTCCTTCCTTCCTTCCTTCCTTCTTACTTCCTTTTCTTATTCCTTTCTCACTCTCCTTCCTGGTGGTGCAGTGAGTATTGTAGGCCGACTGCCCACTGTTAGGAGTTCAATCCTGACAGGCTGAAGGTTGATTCGACCTTCCATCCTTCCGAGGTGGGTAAAAAATGAGGACCCCGATTGTTGGGGGGGGCAATAGGCTGACTCTGTAAACGGCTTAGAGAGACCTGTAAAGCCCTGTGAAGCGGCATATAAGTCTAAGTGCTGGTGCTATTAAGCTTTCTTTTTCTCTATTGCAGACCGGAATCTGAATATCTGGGAATATTGCCCCATCTCTGACAAGTGGACTAACTTTGAAACCTGTGGAATGCACATCCGCAAGCAGCAAATGTTATCAGTGGAGGAGACCATCTACATAGTAGGCGGCTGCAGCCACGACTTGGATTCCAATAAAAGAGCGGGTCAGAATGAGGATATGTTAACTGTGCAGTCTTACAATGTGGTTACCAAAGAGTGGCTCTACCTCAAGGAAAACACATCAAAATCGGGTCTTAACTTGACTTGCACTTTGCACAACGATGGAATTTACATCCTGAGCAGAGATATTATTTTGTCCACAAGCTTGGAGCACCGGGTTCTTCTAAAATATAATATATTTTCAGACCGGTGGGAGTCGCTGAGAAACTTCCCTACCCCTGGACAGAATATGTTGATCTGTTCCTTGTATTTTCCAAATCTGATCTGAATTCCATGCCTGGCAGAACAGAAATTTATCTTCATCTGTTCACCAATTCTTTTGCACAGTGGCTCCCAACTTCGGCCACTTTTAAGATGCATAAACTTCAATTCCCAGAATTCCTCAGCCCAGCATGGAATTCTGGGAGCTGAAGTCCACATGTCTTAAAAGCATTCAGGGCTGGGAAACTCTGCTTTTACAGAATGTTGACGTTACGATGCTCAAAATGTCACTATTGCAATGGATAAAGTCGGAGGAGACAAAGGAAAAAATGAGTACAGATGCAAAGTGATGTGGATCATAGACCATAGAATAACAGAGTTGGAAGGAACCTTGGAGGTCATCTAGTCCAACCACCTGCTCAAGCACGAGGGTCTATTCCAAATATTAGCCTCTATCTAGGATTGACCTCACAGTCTCCTCTGGCTTCATTGCATGTGATGTTAAGCTTGTTTAACATCAGGGAAAACACTGTGAATAAATTTACTGTTTCATATTGATGGCATCATTTTCCATCAAACTTGAAATATTCTTCCACCGGCTTTTTCCAAAACATTTTGGCTGAGGAGGTTAAATCTCATCACCACCAGGGATGTGATTTTGACTAGCGATGTGATTAAAGCCACACTGCTTTATATATCTGTATCTTGACTTTTTGGACATCTCCAAAAGCCAAGAGAGATTGAATGGGAATAATTACTTTGAGAATAGAAGGGGATCTTCTATCTTCATTATCTTCATTAGCTATTTAGATGAGGGAATAGAAGGGGAACTTACCAAATTTGCAGATGATACTAAGCTGGCAGGAATAGCTAACACCCAAGAAGATAGGCTCAAGATCCAGGTGGATCTTGACAGACTAGAACACTGGGCCATATCTAATAAAATGAAATTCAATACAGAGAAAAGTAAAGTCCTACACTTAGGCAAGAAAAACCAAAAGTACACATATAGACTGGGTGAAACCAGGCTCAATAGCAGTAACTGTGAGAGGGATCTTGGAGTCTTAGTGGACAACCAGCTAAATATGAGCCAGCAGTGTGCAGCAGCAGTCAAAAAAGCTAATGCAATCCTAAATTGCATTAACAGAGAGATACAATCAAGATCAAGGGAGGTACTAATGCTACTCTATAAAGCCTTAGTAAGACCACACCTAGAGTACTGCATCCAGTTTTGGTCACAGCATTATAAAAAAAAATGTTGAGACTCTAGAAAAAGTGCAGAGAAGAGCAACCAGGATGATTGGAGGACTGGAGACTAAAACATATGAAGAACAGTTACAGGAACTGGGCCTGGCTAGTCTAGTGAAGAGAAGGACCAGGGGAGACATGATAGCAGTCTTCCAATATTTGAAGGGCTGCCACAGGGAGGAAGGGGTCAAGCTATTTTCTAAAGCACTTGTAGACCAGACAAGGAATAATGGATGGAAACTGAACAAGGAGAGATTCAACCTGGAAATAAGGAGAAACTTTCTGACAGTGAGAACAATCAACCAATGGAACAGAAGTTGCCCTCGGAAGTTGTGGGAGCGCCATCAGTTGAGACTTTCAAGAAGAGATTGGACTGCCATTTGTCAGAAATGATGTAGGGTCTCCCGCTTGGATGGGGGGGGGGTTGGACTAGATGACCTATAAAGTCCCTTCCACTGTGATTATCTGTTATCTGTTATCCTCAAGATCACTTAATGAACATAAATGAAACATATGTTGGATACCCTCATGAGAATATGTGATTGGGAAGATGGCAGGATTTGAGCAGAAGAAAAAGGCTTATTTTCAGGACTGAAAATTGTAACTAGTCTTTGGTATACTATAAGCCTATGTGAAGTTTCCCTTTTGACATGCCACCATGAGGTGGACCTCAAAAGTGACAGAATCATAGAATCATAAGGCTGGAAGCAGTGGTGGGATTCAAATTTTCGGTTCTGTGGGCGTGGCTTGGTGGGCATGGCTTGGTGGACATAGCGTGGCTTGGTGGGCATGGCAGGGGAAGGATACTGCAAAATCCACATTCCCTCCCCACCCCACTAACCTGCTTTCCAGCTCTGTTCTCCTGTGCAGGGCAACAAAAGAAGAGGAGGATGGACAGCCGGTCAGCTGGGACTCAATGGGAGGCAGAGAATAGATAGGGGTGGGGCCAGTCAGAGGTGGGATTTGCCAGTTCTCCAAACTACTCAAAATTTCCTCTACCCGTTCTCCAGAACCTGCTGAAGACCACCTCTGGCTGGAAGGGAGCTATGAAGTCTTCTAGTTCAATGCTTTTCAAAAAGTCATAGCTTCCCCTCCGCCTCCCACCACTTCTGGGTACAGTTTTGCGTCGTGGCTCCAGAATTCCCTCTGTGTTTTTTCATTAAAAAGTTCCTTCAAATTGCGGTCTGATGTCAATTCCAAAAGTGCTTCTTGCTCTTGAAAAGTCAAGAGTTCACAGCATAGTCCAGAAGTTGCTAATCTTAAACACTCAAAGAGCCAGAAAGGTCCTAACCGGAAGCCCCCCCCGTTCAATTCTGGAGCCAACCAGAAGTCCTGTCCCCCCACACCATAGAGTCTCCTCTTAGTGTGGCGTCTTTTCCTCTGCCGACCAAAAGTCTGGTTCCCCCATCATAGAGTCTCCTCCTAGCATGGCATCCTTCAACCGAAAGCCCTATCAATTGTGGAGCCAACCAGCGACACGGAGCCTCAGCAGAGGGGTGAAAGAGTCACATGCGGCTCCAGAGCCATGGGTTGCCGACTCCTGGCATAGTCTATAATGAAGGGCGATGCAACCCTGAATTCCAATATCACATCCTCTTAACATGGAAAATGCAACGCAAAATCAGTGTGCAGTTTTTCCAAGTCCAACCACTTGCTCAAGGCAGGAGGCTTATACCATCCAGTTAAAATGGTTCTCTAGTCTAATTTTTTTAAAAATATCCACTGATGGAGCACTCTCACCTCAGGGAGGCAAGCTACTCCACTGATTAATTGTTTTCACTGTCAAAAAAGTTCTCCTTATTTCTGGGCTATATCTCTCTTTGAAAAGCTTCCACCCATTACTATTTGTGTTGCCCTTTGATGCCTTAAGTGAGAGGTCTCAACATCTTTTTTATATATAGATCAAAACTGGATGCGGTATTCTAAGTGTGGTCTTACTAAGGCTTTATAAAGCGGTACTAACACTTCACGTGATTTTGATCCTATCCCTCTTGTTAATGAAACCTAGGATTGTGTTGGCTTTTTTGGCAGCTGCAGCACACGGCTGGCTCATATTTAAAGTGATTATCTATTACCACTCTCCACCATCTGCCTTTTAGCATCTTACCATGCTTTGGGATAAACAGGTCTTCTATCCTGAAAGTTATTGGAAACGTAGCATCCTATCCAGGGGTGGGATTCTACCGGTTCGGACCGGTTCAGTCGAACTGGATGTTACAATTCTGCACAGTTCAGAGAACCGGCAAATCGTGCCCCTGGCTGGCCCCGACCCTCTCTGCCCACTTCTCCCTTTCCCTTCCCCTCCCCTCCCCTCCCAGTCAGTCCTTATCACGCATGCCCAACATCACGCACATGCGCGACATCGCTGAGCGCATTCTCCCATGCCCAGTCACTCCTTAAGGTACTTCTTTTTTTTTTCCTCCCGATGATCAGCTGTTCTGATGATCAGCTGTGCCGGGATCCCCCTCGCTGTCTTACTGCTTCACCCAGGAGGCTTCCCTGAGGCCCAGGAGGCAAACAAAATGGAGCCTGGGGGGAGGGGTTCTGCAAAAAAAGCCACGCCCACCCAGTCACCTGGCCACGCCCACCTAGCCACTCCCACCTAGCCATGCCCACAGAACCGGTAGTAAAAATATTTGCATCCTACCCCTGATTGTCTCTCTTCCCCCAGTTGTCTTCCCCACAAAGCAAAACTTTCTCCCTGTCTCCCTTTGTTCCTTGCGTGTCTCCTGATGCATCCTCATTGCCTTCCTCCAGTTTCACTGACTTCTGAAAACATCCATGACTCGATGTGAGTCTCACCAAAGGAGAGTCGGAGTCGTGCGTTCCCTTTCTGCGATTGGGAAACGCGATGCGGCTGAAATGGCCTTTTTGCCCTTTGCTGATTCATGCTCCCTTTGCTCCCAACTGCTCTTGCAGGGGTGAACTGAGAATATCTTCCCTTTCTTGCAAATAATATTTGGAGGTTGTTCTTCCCCTTTTCATCCCTGATTGCTAAATGCACAAGGTTGCATTTGTCTCCGTTCAGTTCTTTTCTTAAGAAGAGGTTTGATAGCTGTTTGCTTGGAATGCAGAATGGGAAGGGACCTTGGAGGTCTTCTAGTCCAACCCCTTTCTCAAGCAGGAAGCCCTATATCAGTGGTCGCCAACCGGGGGGGCTGGGGACCACTGGTGGTCTGCGAGAAAATTTTGGTGGTCTGCAGAGAAATATCCCCCCCCCACAAAGCAATTAATCCAGGCTGCGGGGGAACACAAGGCTGCACTGCTCACATGGTCCACCCACCCACTGGCCCCCACCCTTCGGCCGAGCGCAAACCTTACCTTGAGAAGAGCCATGCAAGCTGGAACTGGAAGGTAAGACCAATGGCGGGGGAGGGAAATCCGCCCTGGGGTGGCTTGCTGATGTTGGTGGGAAAGTTGGTCCCATATGACAGAGCTGCAGTGGTCACAGAACTGGCCCTTTGGTCATCCTGGAGCAGCTCCACCCGGGTGTACCGGCCTGCCATGGACTGGAGGAGCAGCTGCTCTGGGATGACCAAAGGGCCAGTCCTGTAACTACTGCAGTTCTGGAATATGGGACTGACTTTCCCACCAACGTCAGCAAGCCACCATCAGTCAAAATTCATATTAGTGGTCCACGGGATTTAAAATATGAGTTTCGTGGTCCCTGAGGTCCAAAAGGTTGGCGACCCCTGCCCTATACATTTTCAGGCAAAAGGTTGTCCAATCACATCTTAAAAACTTCCAGTGTTGGAGCATTTACAACTTCTGGTGGCCAGTTGTTCCACAGATTAATTGTTCTCACTGTCAGGAAATTCCTCCTTAGTTCTAGGTTGCTTCTCTCCTTTTATTAGCAGTAGAGTATAGAGTCTCCTGCTTGAGCAGTGGGTTGGACTAGAAGACCTTCAAGATCCCTTCCAACTCTGTTGCTCTGTACTCTGTTCTACTTTCAAAGTCCATTTTTTAAAAGAATCCTTTCAGTGTCTTTTGAATTGCATTTTAGGGTAGAAGCAATTGGAACAATTCTTTTTGGTCTGCAGATAAGTTTTCTCCTACCTCTTTATTCATCGTTTTAAGAAATAAAATACTCCTGGTAAAAACCACATGGTGCATTTGGTGTATTTTCATAGAGGAGGAGGTGTAACAAGCATATTCATCTTGTCCATGGAGATTCTCAGTCATCCAGGTCATGGTTGTCCCAACGGTGTTGTTTTTTTTTCCCCCCCAAGAAGCAACTGGACTTTCTGATTTTTTTCTTTGAAGATATTTCGCTTCTCATCCTAGAAGTTTTTTCAGCTCTGACTGGATGGCCTGGACCATCCAGTCAGAACTGAGGAAGCTTCTTGGATGAGAAGTGAAACGTCTTCAAAAGAAAACCAGAAAGTCCAGTTGCCTCTTAGGAAAAAACAAACACCATCGGGACAAGCATATTCATCTAAACTTTAGTTTAGTTTACTTTATTGTCATTGCATCTTGTACAATGAAATCAAACACCATCTTCAGTGCACATCGTGACCAGGAAAATAAACACAAACACACATCCTTCACACTCCACACATTGAACTGAAAACCCGCAACACCGCACCAACATTGCACTATACAGTAGAATTCAATAGAGTTCCTGCCCTGGGATAGAAGCTGTTTTTCAGCCTATTTGTGCTTGTTTTTAATATTCTGTACCATCTGCCAGATGGTAATAGTTCAAAAAAAATAAGTGCCCAGGATGAGATGGATCTTTAATAAGAATGTTTTGAACTTTCTTAAGGCAGCGGGAGCTATAAAGCTCTTCCAAAGAGGGAAGAGGGCAACCCATGATCTGCTGGGCAATGACGTTAACCCTCTGGAGTGCTGTCCTATCTGCCCCTGTGCAATTGGCAAACCAGACACAGGTGCAGTAAGTTAAGAAACTCTATGGTGCAGCGGTAGAAGGTCACCAGCAATTTTCCATTCAGTTGTTGTTTTCTAAGAAGTCTCAGGTAGTATAATCTCTGCTGGGCCCTTTTGACCAGGGCTGCAATGTGAGCAGTCAGGTCCTCTTTTAGGGTAACACCCAGAAACTTAAAGCTGGCCACTTGTTCCACTCCGTCTCCATGGATAAGCAAGGGCTGGATGTCTGATCTGTTCCTTCTATCTGTTCCTAAAGTGCTATGGTTAAGACCACAACTGTTACTACAAGCAGGTCTCGACTTAACAACCATTCAAAGTCACAACAGCACTGGGAAACAACGGTCCTATACTGGTCCTCACACAACTATTGCTGCACCCCATGGTCACATGATCAAAATTGGGTGCTTGGCAACTGGCATGACTTTATGTCAGTTGCAGCATCCGGAAGAACATTTCTGGCCTTCCCAACCAGCTCCCAACAAGCACGGTCAACAGGGGAAACCAGATTTGCGTAACAAGAGCAGGATTGACTTAAGTGTGGCAAGCGAGGCCACCAAAGTAGGTGGGGGACTCTCTTAGCAATTGCCTTGCTCAGCTATAGAAATTCTTGTCATTATTAAGTTGAGGGTTACCTGTCACTAGACCAACTTGGGACAAATCCATTCCTCTTTCGGACCAACGTACCATAAAGGACTTGTTAAAAGCCACCTCCTCGCACCCCCCAAAAATAAAAAAAAATAAAAAAATTCATAGGCAATATGCTGCTTTAACATTTTGTGTATCTCAAAGAGCCAAAGGATATGACTGTGACATGACTGTTTTTTTTTTGCACAATAAATGTTGGAATTGTGGGGTTGGAGAAAGCTCTCGAGAGCTCCTTGGGCTGCTAGCAGATCCCATCGGGATCAACCCTTATGGTTCCTTGGAAGGACAGCTACTGAAGTTCAAAGACTTTGGCCACTAGATGAAAAGAGAGGACTCCTTGGAGAAGACCCTGATGTTGGGAAAGATGGAAGGAAAAAGGAGAAAAGGATGGCAGAGATGGTTAGAATATGGTTAGATAGATGGTTAGATGATTAGATGGTTAGATAAGGACATTGATGCAGTGGACACCAGTGGTGGGATTCATATATTTTTTTGCTACCAGTTCTATGGGCATGGCTTGGTGGGCATGGTGTGGCTTGGTGGGCATGGCTTGGTGGAGATGGCAGGGGAAACATACTGCAAAATCCCCATTCCCTCCCCACTCCAGGGGAAGGATTTTGTAAAACCCCCATTCCCTCCCCACCCCACTAACCTGCTTTCCAGCTCTGTTCTCCTGTGCAGGGCAACCAAAGAAGACCCAGCCAATCAGCTGGGACTCAATGGGAGGCAGAGAAGAGATGGGGGCGGGGCCAGTCAGAGGTGGGATTTGCCAGTTCTACGAACTACTCAAAATTTCCGCTACCGGTTCTCCAGAACTGGTCAGAACTGGCTGAATACCACCTCTGCTGACATGCTCTATGGTAAGGGTGGAGAACTATGGCCCTTTTATGACTTTTTGAATGACACTTGCTCAGGAATTCTGGGAGTTGAAGTCCACAACTCATAAAAGGGGCATAGTTCCCCACCTTTGGTCTACAGGATCATGAAGAGTCAGACATGACTTAGTGCCTGAACAACAAAACTCTATGGTGTGGAAAGACATTAGATTAATGCTCTATGATTCTTGGTGGCTCAGAGGGTGGGGGCAGGAAATGAAAAGATTTCTTTGCATTCAGGGTGAGGTAGCTGAAAGGACCCACCAATGGGATCCCGGAGATCACTGAATTCTCTAATACTTCCAAAATCAACCAAAGTGAAGGCGATGCTAAGTATGCTGAATGAAGAATTCTGGGAGTTGAAGACTACCCATCTTCTGGTTGCCAGGGTTGAGAGAGACAATGCTCTGAGATTTTTTTCTGGTGATTTAATTCAACTCGTTGTTGCAGAAAATACAGACAGGACACTAAACTCTTTCTTTTCTGTAAAACCAAGAGTGTGAAGGATTCGTGATCTCCCTCGCAAATGGCTCCACTTCTCAAACCATTTATGGTTTCTTCTCCCGAAGCAGAACAATGGAAAAACTGAAGGGCTTAGTTGCTCTGTTTGTTTGTTTTAAGCGAGTGATTGCTACTGATTGCTGCTTTTGGTATTCACTTCTCAACATATCTAAGTGGCTGTTTATTTTTCCCAGAAGGGGAAATGACAGGAGGTTAATAAATGTTTGCTTGGTTTAAACCAAAACTTGAACCTTGCCACCACAGCGTGGACTTAAGAATCTGTTGTATCTGAGGAGTTCCCAAAGAGAATATGCCATAATGAATCATTCTTAGTACAGTATTCTTTGCAAGGTATATATGTCATATAAATCATAGATAGGTAGATAAGTAGATAGATAGATAGATAGATAGATAGATAGATAGATAGATAGATAGATAGATAGATAGGATAGAATAGATAGGATAGGTAGATATTGATTATTGATAGATAGATGGATAGATGGTAGATAGATGGGATAGATAAATATAGATTATTGATAGATAGATAGATAGATAGATAGATAGATAGATAGATAGATAGATAGATGATAGAATAGATAGAATAGATAGATAGGATAGATATAGATTATTGATAGATAGGATAGGATAGATAGATAGGATAAATAGATATAGATTATTGATAGATAGGATAGTTAGATAGATATAAAATATTGATAGATAGTTAGATATAGACATTCTCTCTCTCTTCCTCCCTCCCTCTCTCTTTCCTGCTCTTCCTGACATAATTTTTTTAAAGCTGTCCAAAATGTGTCAAATTAATGCAGAGCAAATTTGCAAAGGGGAAACTCATGCACGAGATGCTGGTCTGAGTTAAGAAGGGTTTAGAGATGCCTGTAGTTCCAAAAATATCCAAAAGATGGCTCCCAATCCCCACGATAGCAGAATTATACAAATTGTTAAATAATGCAGGTATGATCCGTAATACAGAATTTATAACAAAAAAAAAGAGATGTTAAGAATGTAGAGATGGATACAAAAGAGGACATGGGAATATTGAATAATTAAAACTAAGATTGACAAGACATATTAATATAAAATTATATACGAAAGTCAACAATATCAATGTGAAATTATTGTCATATTTGTTTTCAAGTGTAAAATACTCTGGGACCACACTGTTCACACAATGAGGTGTTTGTAACAATTAAAAATAATAAAAAAAATGTATTAAAAACATTAAAGAAAGAAGAAGCTGAGAAGAAACCAGAGAGAGGAAATCTGAAATATTGATTGTTATTAAACCTGAGTCAAGGTTGGGTGCTGTGTGCTGTTGGGCAGAGAACAAGTTTTGAATCTAGGTGTCCTTCCTTGGGCCTGAACCCAACCGGTTATAAAATTCACCCATAAAGTCTCAAACCTGGAGCCAGAACTTTTTGTAGAAAACCTACAAAAAGTTCCTTCAGAGTAGAGAGTTGGGAGTGCCACCATGGCAGTAGTGGGTTTCAAAGAGGTTTACCACCAGTTTGGTGAGTATGGCTTGGTGCGCACACTTTGCATGAGCATACACATTTTAAATAAATAAACACTACTCTACACACAGATATGGAAGGTCACCTCAATTCCTACAATGGATGAACGACTGCAAAAATTGATGGCGTTTGAACAGAGATGGCTAAATTGACTGCTCTGATCAATGAAAAAAAACAAACCAAATACTTTTATTTCTACTTGGAAACCGCTTCTGGACTTTGTGCTTAAGGTGGGGGAAAAAAATGAAACTCTTGATTTTGGGTTTTACCGATTAGATAGATTTATTGTTATCAAAATGGCTAGTTTAAACTATTACATAAAAGTAAAAAGTTGAGGTTTAATGTTATTGAGAGGAGTTGTGGTGGTGCAGTGCTGAGGGTGCAGTACTGCAGGCTACTTCTGCTGACTGCCTGCTGCCTGCAATTTGACAGTTCGAATCTCAACAGGCTTAAGGTTGACTCAGCCTTCCATCCTTCCGAGGTGGGTAAAATGAGGACCCAGATTATTGGGGGCAAATAGGCTGACTCTGTAATCCACTTAGAAAGGGCTGTAAAGCACTGTGAAGTGGCATGTAAGTCTAAGTGCTATTGCTATTATCTTATTCTACTGCACCAAAGGGAGTTGGTAATCAGTGCCTTTTCTTTCTTTTCCCCCTTTTTCTTTCCTCTTTTCCCGTCCCTATTTTTCCTATTATTTACTTTTGCATTTTCTTTGTGTGCTTCATTATTATCTTGTCCCAGGCAATATTTAGCTTCCCAAAATACCTGGGATAAGGAGCTAAACACTACAAAGGCTTCCATACAAAGTTTCTTTATTGGATTATATCAGGCATCCTCAAGGTATAACTCACAGTTATGCTGAGATTCATCTAATGTCCAATCTTTGCATTGTCGTCTTCATAGTGTGAAAAGATAGTTATCTTTATCCCATAATGGTATAGACTCCACCACATTGCTGGGTCCAGGTCAGAATGAACAAAACTCCCCCCAACCCAACTAGAGGTCAATTCAGTGACCAATCAGGATTACAGATGTGACCACATGACATGAACTACATCTCCCATGAGGCATTAACTACATCTCCCATGAGGCATTAACTACATTTCCCATGAGGCATTCCCTTAAGGGGACAGCTCCCATTCCCAACTAACTATATACTGTCTAACCACCACAATTATAAACTAGTAAAAACTGTTTAAAAAAGAAAAAAATGCACCTTTGGGGCATTCCAAATGGAGATGAAACAGAAAATAATCATCCCAACAGCAACTGGAAGGCAGAGCTATGAAAGGAACAGGAGCCTCTGTCAGGAGGGGAAAATCCTATCTCTATTGAGACATTATGGATGAAACCAAACAAGCCCTGGGCTTGAACGTTTTCCAGACAGTTCTCCATCCCTGGGCAGTGACTAAGGGAACCCCACCCAGTTGAGATTTTCTCCCACTGGATGAAGTCATCTCCACATTTGTGGAAAACTGCTACCGACTCTAGGAGGTGAGCAAGTGTGAAAAATCATGCTTGTGTAAAACACTTCAATCAGGCAGACATAGACAAGCGCTGTTGTGGCCCACTAGTGGCCAGTGGAGCTGGCAGCAGAGTTGGAGAGTGAGGAGGCTGGGGAGGAACACGGGTCAATCCTGGAGACTGGGGAAGGCTCTGGCAAGGGCTCTGCGTCGGAGGCAGAGATGGGGCCAGGGCCATCTGACAGTTATCAGCTGCCTTTGGAGTAGGACATCAGTGGGGTAGAAGAATAGCTGGAGCCTGTTCCCAATGTGCACCTGCACAGAGCTGCCAGAAGAAGGGAACAGCTAAGGAACAAGGATCAACTTGGGAGTAAAACCGCAAGTGAATGGTGAATGGCTCCTCCCATAGGGAATAAAGAAGAGTGAAAGGCAGGTGGTGTTTGCAGGAGACAATTAGTTCAATTCATTGGGGTGAAGATCTGTTCCTGACTTCTTGCCAAGTATTGTCTGCTACAGCGTGGCATTTGGAAGATATCGGCCTGGAAGCTCTCCAAGCCTGATAAAGGTCTGTAGGTCTGTAGTTGTGAAATCACTTTAAAGACTGTTGGCCAGGACTTTGCTGGAGAGGAGTTCACTTTAACCTAAATAAAAGGGGTTTTATCGGGATGAGGAATCGGCTTCTCGCTTTTGGGAAGCCTAGGTCAGAACAAGGGCACGAATCAGGAGCTGTCCCAGGATAGGACAGAGGTACATGGGAGAGGCTTCGATTCCTTTGTCCCCAACAGTAGGTTATCTCTGAGTCCTCCTTGGGACCCAATAATTGAAATAAATAATTCCACCATTTTTCTTGAACCACGGGGAGAGGAATTTACTACTTCTCGGCTTCCCTGGACTGTCACATTTAACCTTTGAGCTAGAGGAATGGACAAGGATCGGTTTCATACGAGTTCACCCCCTTCTCTAGTTCTTCATTCTAGTCTAGAGGAAAAAAAGGACCAGGGGAGACATGATAGCAGTGTTCCAATATTTGAGGGGCAGCCACAAAGAAGAGGGAGTCAAGCTATTCTCCAAAGCAAGACAAGAAGCAGTGGATGGACAAGGCAGGGTTAGCTTCCATGAACCAGAAGAGATAAGGCTATCTAATTGAATGAAAAGCAGTGTTTTAACATCTCAGGGGTGGTGGGATTCAAATATTTTTACTACTGGTTTTGTGGGCATGGCTTGGTGGCCGTGGCTTGGTGGGTGTGGCAGGGGAAGGATACTGCAAAATCCCCATTCCCTCCCTACCCCACTAACCTGCTTTCCAGCCCCGTTCTCCTGTGCAGGGCAACCAAAGAAGACCCAGCCGATCAGCTGGGACTCAATGGGAGGCAGAGAATAGATGGGGGCGGGGCCAGTCAGAGGTGGGATTTGCCGGTTCTCCGAACTACTCAAAATTTCCACTACTGGTTCTCCAGAACTGGTCAGAACCTGCTGAATACTACCTCTGCAGGGGTTGCCCCAAAGAAGAGGGAGTCCAGCTATTCTCCAAAGCGCCTGAGGGCAGGACAAGAAGCAATGGATGGAAACTAATCAAGGGCAGAACCCTTTACAGCCCTCTCTAAGCAGTTTACAGAGTCAGCACATTGTCCCCAACAATCTGGGTCCTCATTTTACCCACCTCGGAAGGATGGAAGGCTGAGTTAGAACATTAGAAGTTGTGGGTGCTCCACTTACTGGAGGTTTTTAAGAAGAAATTGGGCAGCCACTTCTACAGGTCTCCTACTTGAGCAGGGGGTTTGGACTTGGACTATACAGATACCACATGTTGTTGTCTGGTTTGCAAGACCCTTGGCTATCCTCAGAAGAAGTGGAAGGTTAGAGATCAAGTCAAGGTGATGGGCCATCTGCTAAAATAAAGCCAGGTCATGGCACACACTTCGAAGTAAATCAGGAAGACTATAATCGTGGAGTCTGTCTGGCAAGAACAAAGAATGCTTATCCACAGGAGGTGTGCATTCTTTGTAAATCTTGTAACAATCCTGGCTAATTGGAATTTTATAATGATTATAAAAAAGATGTTGAGACTCTAGAAAAAGTACAGAGAAGAGCAACCAGGATGATTAGGGGACTGGAGATTAAAACATATGAAGAACGGTTGCAAAAACTGGGCCTGGCTAGTCTACTGAAAAGAAGGACCAGGGGAGACATGATAGCAGTCTTCCAATATTTGAGGGGCTGCCACAGAGAGGAGGAAGGGGTCAAGCTATTTTCTAAAGCACCTGAAGTTTTGTTCACCACATTATAAAAAAGATGTTGAGACTTTAGAAAGAGTACAAAGAAGAGCAACCAGGATGATTAGGGGACTGGAGACTAAAACATACAATGAACGGTTGCAGGAACTGGGCTTGGCTAGTTTAGTAAAGAGAAGGACCAGGGAAGACATGATAGCAGTCTTCCAATATTTGAGGGGCTGCCACAGAGAGGAAGGGATCAATCTATTTTCCAAAGCGCCTGTAGGCCAGACAAGGAATAATGGATGGAAACTGATCAAGGAGAGATTTAACCTGGAAATAAGGAGAAACTTTCTGATGATGAGAACAATCAACCAATGGAACAGAAGTTGCCCTCGGAAGTTGTGGGAGCACCATCACTTGAGACTTTCAAGAAGAGATTGGACTGCCATTTGTCAGAAATGGTGTAGGGTCTCCCGCTTGGGCGGGGGGTTGGACTAGATGACCTACAAGGTCCCTTCCAACTCTGATTATCTGTTATCTGAAAGCTGATAAAAGTAACACGAGTTAGCCAACTTGCAGACCTCAGCTAAAAGTTAGGCTTGCAGCAAATCAAAAGTGTATTAGATAAGTCCTAGGGATTTCATTAGCTAAGACTTGGGAATAGGGACAGCTAGAGACCAATAGAACAAATTGTAGAATTATTACTAAAATGTTAATTAGATGATATTTCTTATTATCTCACTTTGTCCCACCTTCTCCTTTAGTGAAAATGTATAAAACTTGCTCAATCCTTTGTTCTTAGCTCTTGGCATTTTGACCAGGAGCCCTTTTCCTTGGAGTATTCCAATAAAAAGCAATCAGAAAACCTGCATCTCGTGTCCGGCATTCGTCATTGGCACCAGGTTCAGATCCAAATTGGGACAACAAAAGAGTTCAAGAAGACAAACCAGTATCTACTATGTCTTTCTGCCCAAAACCACCCAGTTTCCACTCTCTATAGAACTCACACTGTACAGCTTGCAAGCCTAGAGATCATTGCTATCAGATCATCCCTTCCCATTTTTAAAAATTAATTGCACAGAGAAGAGTTATCAAAAACATGCATCTTTTACGGCTTGCTCAGTTAGTTTTATGTGTATCTTCGTATCATTCCAGACAATTAATTTATGTTTAGGTTAGCTGATCTGTCTAGCTAGCCATTGATCATAATTAAATTTAATAAAAAAATAAGCCAGTTCACCTGACTTTAGAAGATGGGAAAATAGACAATTAAACTGTAATAGTTTAAGCAGATTGAGTTTCAAAATATTCCTCCAGTTGAAACACCTGGTGCTAGCAAGTTCGTTCAAACACAGAAAGAACCGAATTCTTCAGACTGAGGCAGAATCGGTGGAGAAGGTGTGCCCTTCAATCATTGTAGTGCATCTATCTACTTGCAATCTTTTGCAGTTGTAAGAACATGCCACTTCTATTTCCTTTAACCTCTGGCTATTTTTCAGTAGAGTTCCAAAGAAATTGACCAACTGCTCTTTGCAAATCTATATATATATAAAAGCGAAATACCACTCATGCATCATCACAAAATCTCCAGAACCGTAAAGCCTACAAACTTGAAATTTGGCACATATGTTCCTCTTGGCTTTTGGTGCTCACTAAGAAAGGATTTTTACCTTATTCTGTGTCTCTCTGGCTAATTTATTACAGGTAGTCCTTGACTTATTTTGGAATGACCTAAATTTTCTGTTGTTAAATGAGACATTTGTTAAGTTACCGTATTTGCCGGCGTATAAGACGACTGGGCGTATAAGACGAGCCCCCAACATTTCCACTCAAAATATAGTTTTTGTTATATACTCGCAGTATAAGACGACCCCCCCACTTGGAGGCATGCTTTTCAAGGCAAAAAAAGTCGTCTCATACGCCGGCAAATACGGTAAGTTGTAACACTTGGGGTATTCTGGATATAATTCTTGATTGACACCCCCAACCCCTTTCCCCCAAACTTACAAAGCCACCAAAATGCTTTAGAGAGGCAGCTTCGCCTTTCTCAGGCTGGCACTCAATTCCTCTCCCTTTGTGACAGCCCCGCGTGCGTGCCATCGGGACTCCAAGGGTGGGGGATGGACAGCTGCCAACTCTCTCTCTCTCTGTGTGTGTGTGTGTTGTGTGTGTGTGGTGTGGAGGGTAATTCCGGCTATCTCTGGCCTCCGCTCGGTTTTAAAGTCGCTTGGCCGGTTCCCAAGTCGCAGCGCGCGCTGGCCGGGAGACGCGGCGCCGGGTGGAAGCTCGGTGCAGGGAGGCGGATCTTTCTCTCTTAAGCGGGGGGGAGGAGGGACAAGAGGAGGGACGGGACAGGGGCGGGAGGAGGTTGCTCGCCTTCTTCCACCGCCCACCGGACCCTTTTCTTCCCAAGGGGACCCTGGAAAGCAGCTCGGGAGCCGGGTGGCCCTGCCCAGCGGGGTCCCATCAGGAACTTCCTGAGGACACCCCCCCGCCCCAAGCACAGCCCTCCCGGTCTTTCAAAGAGGGAGGGAGAAGCGGGAGGAGCAAATTGCCGCCCCGCCCCGCTGCCCAGAAGGAGGGGCGCCACAGTCCACCCCCACCACCTTCTCCCCCCACTCCCGGGCCATTACGCGGCTCGGGGCTGGCTGGCGAAGCGGCCCCGCCAGAGACCCTCCGCTCCACCCCCACCCCACCTCCAGATTGGCCTCCAAGCGCCCGAGCCAGGCGGAGGGTGGGTGGGTGGGTGGGAGGAGGAGGAAGAGAGACTTGGCTGGGCTTGAAGGGGCTTCGCAAGTTGCGGAGCTCCGCCCCGTCACTCTTGCACCAGTGACAATGTATTTACGGCGTATAAGACGACCCCCCACTTGGAGGCATGTTTTTTAGGGCAAAAAAGTCGTCTTATACGCCGGCAAATACGGTAATTCAGTAAGTCGATGAAGATTTTCAATCATCCAGGTAAAGTTGTCTGAAGGTTGAATTGGTTTTGGTTTGTCTAGGACTAACACCCGTTTCTCCGTTCCTTGTTTGGCAGCTTTGTGAGTTTGTCTGGGAGTAACATCCGTTTCTCCTTTCTCCGACATTCTCTTTTGCTTATTAGTGTGAGACATTTTGCTGCTGATCCAAGCAGGTTCATCAGCCAGAGCAAACTATTTAGGCAGAGAATATACCAACAACTCCCACACCAACTTCAGGGTTTTCCTCCCCAAAATGTGTTGCAACATATCAATAAAGGTTGAGTATAGCTTACTGTTTCCCAAATTTGGCGACTTTATGGTGTGTTAGATCTTTCCTTTTTACTTGAAATTTAACTCACCAGTTGTTGTTTTGCTAGTCATTAAAAAAATGAAAAGAAAGTAGTATGGAAAGCTTGAGTACTGAATGTCTGAAATAAGTAGAGTCAAGAAGAAACCATGATCTCACACGCATTTGTGGTTCTTGTGTCACACTCCTCATGTGACCAGAGTGTCTTTCCTCCCAGTTTGGTCATGGTTCATGAAAGCCACAAGTGTGGGCAGCGATTTCCCTAAGATTGTTCACTCAATTTCATATCTCAACAGTCTGGAGCTCTTAACTCTTAAGTCCTGTGGTTCCTACTCTTCCCTCAGTAGCTAAAACAAGCATCTCAGGTATGGATAATACCAAGGATAGTTTCCTTTTAAAAGTCAACCTTGTCTCAAATTCTTCCTCTAATTTAAAGTCCTGACAATACTGAATCTTCCAGCAGGTGCCTCTAACATAAATGAAAGAGTTGCAAATGCAAGAGTTCATTATGCACTCAGTGAATACATAGAATAAATTGGAGGCCTAGCTGGCTGATTTGACTTTTGTCTGATCCATGAATTTCATCTTCTCCTCTTCCGAAATAAGGATATAAAACAGCGCCTAGGTGTGACAAAGGATCCGGCCTATCTCTGCTACTCCTTACAGAGAATGTCTAATGTTGGCATGAGGGGAAGAAAGTCCTACAAGAGTTCCTCAAATGAGGAAACTAATTAAATGACACTCTAAGGCAGAAGTCTCCAAACTTGTCAATGTTAAGACTTGTGGACTGCAATCCCAGAATCCCTTAGCCAGCCATATTCAATTCTAGGAATTGAAGTCCATAAGTCTTAATATTGCCAAATTTGGAGACCCTGTCTCTCAAACTTGGAAACATTAAGATAAGTGGACTTCAACTCCAAGTGTTCTCCAACAAGCATAGGAGACAGGAAGAGCTTACATCTACCTCTGTGAAATTTATTTCTCTTTTTTTTTAGCACAACTCTCAAACCTATCAGGAACACTTTAAATGTCATTTCTTTCTTCTAGCTGTTTGTTTCATTTACTTTCCCTCCAATTCATGTCTACCATTAGTCAAAAGTAAATTAAATATCTGTAAATTAAAGAGTTCACTAAAACTCTTCAAGTAGAAGACTGGAGCTTGGAGAATCCCACATGATGTGAAAATATACTTGAGATCTCTTTCAGTAAGTGTTTAATGGAGATTCTCAGTCATCCAGCTCATGGTTCTCCCAAAGGTGCTTTTTTTTCAAGAGGTAACTGGAGTATAAATCCTTCCATTCCCCACCATCCAGTCAGAGTTGAAGAAGCTTCTTGGATGAGAAGTGAAATGTCTTCAAAGAAAGTCCAGTTGCCTCTTGAAAAAAAAGCATGTTTGGGACACTTTCAGTAAGATTTTCAAGCTATGTATCCCTTTGAACTGTCATTCCATTGACTCCATACTTTGTTACAAGTAGATTGTCCCTGAATACTTTGTCAAATATACTTTAATGTTATCAAGATATATTATGTTTACAGCACTCCCACAATCTACTATGAAACTACCCGTTCAAAAAAATAGTGGTGAAACAGTTGAAAGTCCATGATGCCTGTGACAGGGGCAGTCCTCACGATATTATTGATGATATCTATTGTATTGATGATACCTATAGGGACGTGGTGGCTCAGTGGCTAAGATGGTGAGCTTGTCGACCAAAAAGGTTGGCAGTTCAGCAGTTCGAATCCCCAGTGCCACATAAAGGAGTGAGCTCCCATTACTTGTCCCAGCTTCGGCCAACCTAGCAGTTCGAAAGCATGTAAAAAATGCAAGTAGAAAAATAGGGACCCCTTTGGTGGGAAGGTAACAGCGTTTTGTGTGCCTTTGGCATTAAGTCATGCCAGCCACATGACCACGGAGATGTCTTCGGGCACCACTGACTCTTTGGCTTTGTAACGGAGATGAGCACCGCCCCCTAGAGCTGGAAATGACTAGCATGTATGTGCAAGGGGAACCTTTACCTTCACCTATTGTTTACATTGGCAAACTTCTGCCAGCAGAGTACCCTAAAACAGTCATCTTAAAAGCTTCTGTTTTCAAAACTGAAAGGTTTTTTTTCTTCAAGTCTGCCATTTCTGAGAATACCACTTTAGATGTAACTCCAGCACGGAAGAGATTTTTATGAAATCTTTCTGCCTTACAACAGTTTCTGCAACCTGTTCACTCTTTAGCTTTTCCACTCCCATAAAAAGAAGGGCTTTTTTTTTTATCAACGGTGCCACAGGAGTGATACAAAAATGTCAGAGCTTAATTGAAGTCAACCGCCCTCCCTTAATTTTATGGGACGTCTTTGTACAGCCCCATTTCTTCTGCCAGCCAAACTTCTGCCAGCCTTCTTAAAAATCTGAGGACAGCATTACATTTTTTTTAAATAAATGATAGACGCCAGTGGGATAACATGAAAGCCAGACTAAAACATCCACTATTTATTAAATAAATGTAACCTTAAATTACATTAAATAAATGTAATTCTAAGCTCATACTTTCCTACTTAGTGAAACAAGCTGAGACCAGGAACAATCCACAAAATGTGTGGTGGATGACACAGCTACCTTCAAAGGCTGGCAGCAAATCTCAAAGCAGAAAAATAAGGAGGTAAGAAAATCTGGAAATTAATTAGGGGTATTTTTCAATTACTTCATACATATGCATATACACATACACATTGTTGTAGTCCGCTGGTGGCCTGTGGAACTGGCAGCAGAGTTGGACAGTGGGGAGGAACATGGGCCAGTCTTGGAATCTGGGGAGGACTCTGACAAGGGATCTGCATCTGACACAGAGATGGGGCCAGGGCCATCTGAGAGTTATGTGCTGACTCCAGAACCTCCAGAATCTGACATCAGCAAGGAAGAGGAACAGGGGGAGCCTGTTCCAACTGCGTGCATGTGCAGAGCTGCCAGAAGACAAGAACGGCTAAGACAAAAGGGGTGACTGTGGAGTAAGGCTTGGAGATGATTGGCCCCTCCCATAAGACATAAAGGAGGAGCAAAGGGACATGAGTCTTTGCAGGAAGCAACTTTGTTCATTATGATCGGTTTAAACTCTGAAGCTTCATGTTGACTTTGTGCTTGGTTTGGCCTTGTATAGCTAATTGGCAATTTAGTCATTGGCAGCATTTCAAGGGAGATAAAGGTGGGTGCTTATCAGCCTAATCCTGAAAAGACTATGGAAGATTTCTGTTGGACTGTTTACAAACTGTTTGAGACTCATTACAGGCTGTGAATGAATATAATTCACATCCGTTGAAATAAAAAGAGGGGGTTTGGGACTATGTGTGTGATTGTTACTGTCTCAGGAAGCCTTGGTCAGAACACACATACACATACATATACATATATATTGGATAAAGAGTTCACTTAATGACTGCAGTGTTTGCTTAATGACTTCTGGAAAAAAAATCACAAAATTGTCATTACAACCATAATTCCAGGCTCAATTACAGTCATGTTGAAGACCTATAGGTGTATATTGCCATCTGTCTGTATGTCTGTCTGTCTGTTTGCCTGTCTTTCTGTCTATCTATGCTACATATATACATATCATGTTTCCCCGAAAATAAGTCCTATTTTCTCTTGGGCCACAAAATAAGCACTAGGTCTTATTTTAGGGGGATGTCTTACTGGCTTAGCTTAAAATCACCTCAGCCAGGCTTCACATGCCCATACACCTGTCACACTGCTGCCCAACTTCTGTAGCCGCTCATGGCCAGACGCTGCATGGCACATCACACTGGTGCCACCGATCATGGCAGGAGGCTGCATGGCTCATTGTACCAGTGCCACTACTCCCGATGTGGTGATCTTATATTAAGGCCCTGCCATGGGATCTTATGTAAAAGCCCTGCCATTGGACCATGTAGAAAGAGATGATATGCAATGAGCAGTGATTGAGAGCCAGTTCGGTGTAGTGGTTAAGGCACCAGGCTATGAAGTGGGTGACCATGAGTTCTAGTCCTGCTAAGTACCTTTGGGCCAGTTATTCTCTGTCAGCCCAACTCATCTTCCAGTTATGGAGAAAAATAAAAGGAGGAAGGTGTGTTGGATATATTTGCTGCCTTGAGTTATTTATAAAAATAATAAAGGAGAGAAATAAATAAATGTTAATATTAAATAAATTAATATTAAATATCTGGAATAATATAGGGTCTCTTGCTTGAACAGGAGATTAGATTAGATGACCTCCAAGATCCCTTCCAATACTATTATTCTGCATTCTGTATATTCTGAATTTCAGAGGTTCACACAGCTGCCTATGTGTGAGCCCAGGAACGATACTCCAGTTGTAGGTTTCTGTACCAGACAAGGAGGTTGAACTAGATGATCTCTGAGGTACCTTCTCACCCCAACCTCCTATGCTTTTAGGAATCCAAAACACCCCACAGCCACCATGTATAAATTATTCCAACCATACTAAAATTGGTACACCCCAAAACAATGCCGAAGTGAAATGTGAACCCGATTTATCATCAAAGACAGGATGGAAAGCAAACTTATTATTAAGACTAATAATGAGTTAAAGTATATTATGAACTTAAAATATTAAGGACTAGAAAGTGTGTGGGATTTGGAGATATACTTCTGGGATTTATTAAATATTCTTAACATTTAACGTTATTATTAACCCAACACAATTGGAATATTGAAGTTATGGTGGAACTACAAATAATTCTTTAAAAAATATTACATAATAGCATTTAGGGACTATAAATACGAGGCGCAAAGAAAGGTTATTTATGCTTAAATGAACTAATGGGAAAATGAGAAATGGATTATGAAAAGAGATGAGCTCTGTTGAAGTTGTGGAAGTTGGAAGATTAGAATTATACATACCTATTTGTCTTAGTATTGTTACTGTTGCTTAAAAAAAGATTTGACCCAGTCAATGCAATGCCCACAGTAATATGTATGTTTATATCGGAAAAAAAATATTTAGTAAAAAAAAGGATGGATACAGTTTGTTCGTTTGTTTTTACCTCAGACTATGTCATTGAAAAGAATGAGGCCTCCATGCTGGTTTTGAAAAGCACTTCTTAACCCTGAAGGACTGGTTGATTTCCCTCCTCCCCATATCTGTCTGGAGCAAATCAACCCGCTTTTGAAAAAGAAGTTACTGGAATGCTGAAGGGTTCAAGAGACGGGAAAAGTTGAGATCTCAGACCTTCCCTGTAACTTTAATGCCAGAGAAAAAGAAGATGCACTAACAACATGAAAGCTCTGGTGCTCTACAAGATCTCCAGGGTAGCTGAATCTGGAGGAAGGTCATGGTTATGTCAACAGCCTCAGCATCGATGCTTCCTTTTTTCCCTCAGTCAAAATATTTCACCGCCACTGAAGACCTTCGACAAGAAAATGATTAAGGGCACTGAAAGCTTGTTGTGTCTCCTGGAATTGCTCTCCACCACAACAGAGTTATAGAAATTAGATTGTCAGACTGGGCCATCCATCAGCTTGTCAGATTGGGTCATTGCTATCAAATAGAATAGAATAACAGAGTCGGAAGGGACCTTGGAGGTCTTCTAGTCCAACCTCCTGCTGAGGCAGGTAACCCTACACCATTTCAGACAAACGGTTGTCCAATCTCTTCTTTAAAACTTCCAGTGTTGGAGCATTAACAACCTCTGGAGGCAAGTTGTTCCACTGATTAATTGTTCCAACTGTCAGGAAATTTCTTTTCTCCTTAGTTCTAAATTGCTTCTCTCCTTGATCAGTTTTCACCCATTGCTTCTTGTCCTGCCCTCAGGTGCTTTGGAGAATAGCTGGACTCCCTCTTCTTTGGGGCAGCCCCTCAGATATTGGAACAATACTATCATGTCTCCCCTAGTTCTTCTTTTCATCAGATTAGACATACCCAGTTCCAGCAACTGTTCCCTATATGTTTTAGCCTCCAGTCCTCTAATCATCTTTGTTGCTCTTCTTTGCACCTTTTAAATCTATTTTCAATCTATCGCAACATCTCAACCCCCCACTTTCACATTCAGACGCCTTAAATCTTCCGCTGTAGCCTTTAGGGAAGCCATCTCCCAGGGGTGTGTTAAGCGGCAAACACAAGCCTAAAAGGCCCCATGTCTCACCCGGCCTGCTGAATTGGAGGGAGCCTCGCTGTGACAGTGGAGACATCAGATGTCTTGGCTTGATTGCACCCCCCAAAGGGACTGTGCTGTCCAGACAGTATATACTTAATTGGGAATTGGGATAGTTAATTGGGAATTGGGAGCTGCCCCCTTAAGGGAATGCCTCATGGGAAATGCAATTAATGCATCATGGGAAATGTAGTTCATGCCATGTGGTCACATCTGTAATCCTGATTGGATTGACCCTTGGTTGGGTTCGGGGGAGTTTCCTTTATTCTTGCTTGGATCCCAGCATAGTGCTGGTGTCCTTCCCTTTGCTGCATCATTATGGGATGAAGATAACTATATTTTCACACTATGAAGCCAACTATGCAAAGATTTGGACATTAGATGAATCTCGCCATAACTGTGAGTTACACCTTGAGGATGCCTTGTGATCCAATAAAGAAACTTTGTACGGAAGCCTTTGTAGAGTTTGCCTGACTGTCTTTATATTCAGCCAGCAATTTAAAGACAGAACAGGGACCAAACATAAGAAAGCTTCACCTCACTCAGGAGATCTTCCCCAAACTGGAAGAACAACCACCTACAGCCTTGCTGGAAAAATTGGGCAACGTATGGTGAATGCTATTTTGTTTTGGGAGATTGTAGGAGAAGAGCTGCGTGGGTCTATGGTGGCCCAAAGTCAGAGGTTTCTGTAGCATCTATCTACCTACCTATCTACCTATCTATCTATATCATCTACCATCTATCTATCATCTATCTATCTATCATCTATTTATCTTTCATCTGTAATCTATCTATCTATCTATCTATCTATCTATCTATCTATCTATCTATCTATCTATCTATCTATCTATCTATCTTCTATCATCTATCTATCTAGCCATCTACTTCTATCTATTTATCTATCTTCTATCAATAATCTATGATCTACCGTATTTGCCGGCGTATAAGACGACTTTTTGCCCTAAAAACATGCCTCCAAGTGGGGGGTCGTCTTATACGCGGTAATCATTGTCACTCGGTGCAAGAGTGACGGGGCGAACTCCGCAACTTGCGAAAGCCCCTTCAAGCCCAGCCGAAGTCTCTCTTCCTCCTCCTCCCACCCACCCACCCACCCTCCGCCTGGCTCGGGCGCTTGCGGAGGCCAATCTGGAGGTGGGGTGGGGGTGGAGCGGGAGGGTCTCTGGCGGGGCCGCTTCGCCCAGCCAGCCCGGCCGCGTAATGGCCCGGGGAGTGGGGGGGAGAAGGTGGTGGGGGTGGACTGTGGCGCCCTCCTTCTGGGCAGCGGGGCGGGCGGCAATTTGCTCCTCCGCTTCTCCCTCCCTCTTTGAAAGACCGGGAGGGCTGTGCTTGGGGGCGGGGGGTGTCCTCAGGAAGTTCCTGATGGGACCCCGCTGGGCAGGGCCACCCGGCTCCCGAGCTGCTTTCAGGGTCCCCTTGGGAAGAAAAGGGTCCGGTGGGCGGTGGAAGAAGGCGAGCAACCTCCTCCCGCCCCCTGTCCCGTCCCTCCTCTTGTCCCCTCCTCCCCTCCCGCTTAAGAGAGAAAGATCCGCCTCCCTGCACCGAGCTTCCACCGGCGCCGCGTCTCCCGGCCAGCGCGCGCTTGCGACAGGAACCGGCCAAGCGACTTTAAAACCGGCGGAGGCCAGAGATAGCAGAATTACCCTCCACACCACACACACACACACACACACACACACAGAGAGAGAGAGAGAGTTGGCAGCTGTCCATCCCCCACCCTTGGAGTCCCGATGGCACGCACGCGGGGCTGTCACAAAGGGAGAGGAATTGAGTGCCAGCCTGAGAAAGGCGAAGCTGCCTCTCTAAAGCATTTTGGTGGCTTTGTAAGTTTGGGGGAAAGGGGTTGGGGGTGTCAATCAAGAATTATATCCAGAATACCCCAAGTGTTACAACTTACCGTATTTGCCGGCGTATGAGGCGACTTTTTGCCTTGAAAAGCATGCCTCCAAGTGGGGGGTCGTCTTATACTGCAGTATATAACAAAAACTATATTTTGAGTGGAAATGTTGGGGGCTCGTCTTATACGCCCAGTCGTCTTATACGCCGGCAAATACGGTATACCGTAATGTGCAGCCTTTAAAATGGAATATTGGCTTCATATCTCTTTTAGGTTTATGCTTGTTTTTTTTCTCAAAGAGTAGCGACGAAATATTGTTTGTTTGGGATTTCCTTGTGTTCTTCTTTGAAAAGTTATTGCTAAGTTTGCCTTGCCTTCCATTTCCTTTCCCACCTATCAACAGTCATCAAAATCATCGGATTATTTTCTCATCAGAAGTCTCTTTCCCTGTTGTGATTAGCAATTGCTTATTTAGTGTCCCACAAAAAGCTGAACTTTCCCATTTTCTCTCTTTTCAAAGAAATGTAATTTTGAAAAGACTCTTTGGAGTCTTTGGGAATCTTTCATATACATGCAGTTTTTATTTTCTTAAGATCAAGAGTCGCCGACATCAAGCGGCTCAAAAAGAAGAGGCAATATTGCGTTCCCACGATAAAATGTGAAATGATGCCCGCAAAGTATTTTATTTGTCATAAAACTGTCCACAGGATTCTATGCTTGCTCATTTTCTCTGCTAGAGAAAAAATCCTAGAAAAAAAAATATCTCGTAACAACTGATGGAGACGGAGGAAAAAAAGACCAGATCTTTGTCTGGATGAGTTCGATGATAGGCCAAGAATATGAAATAGCAAGATTTCATCCCAGGGAATATTAGAATTCAAAATTGGGATATGCCACCTTAGAATAGAATAGAGCTGGAAAGGACCTTGGAGGTCTTCTAGTCCAACCCCCTGCTCAAGCAGGAGACCCCAGACCATTTCAGACAAATGGTTATCCAATCTCTTCGTAAAAACCTCCAGTGATGGAGCACCCACAACTTCTGAATGCAAGCCATTCCACTGGGTGATTGCTGGTCATTTGTTAATTGTTTAGTTGTTCCATACTCCCGTATTTTTCAGAGTATAAGTTGCACTTTTTCCACCACCAAAAGTGGGTGGAAATGTCTGTGCATCTTATACAACGAATGTGGCCAAAGCCCCCACCCCACCCACTGGCCCCCACCCTTTGGCCTCTGCCTCCCAGCAATTTGCTTCCTTGCAAGCAAACAGCAAATAGCCTATTTCAGCTTCAGCACAGCCTGATTAGCACAAGCAGCTGATTGTTGGTTGGATCCATCTCCCGACGATCAGCTATTTCAGGCAGCAGGGATTGCCGTAGCCTATTGCCGCCTCCGCATGACCCATTTTCCACCCGTTCCGATCCCTGCTGCCCGGAATGGGCTGACAATGAGGCATGGAGAGGCCAAAAAACAGGATGTGGAGGCTAAAAATGCGGGTGTGCAGGGGCGGCAATAGGCGATGGCGATCCCTGCAGACTGAAACAGCTGATTGTCGGGAGGCAGATCCAACCGACAATCAGCTGCTTGTGCTAATCAGGCTGTGCTGAAGCTGAAACAGGCTCTTTGCTATTTGCTGCAAGGAGGCAAATTGCTGGGAGGCTGAGGCAGATTTTTTCCCCCCTTGTTTTCCTCCCCAAAAGCTAACTGTGTCTTATACACCAGAGCATCTTACACTCTGAAAAATACGGAATTCACACAAGTCAACATCACTGCTAACCAAACAATTGTTCTCCTCTCCAGAAGGAAAAGCAAAGGCATTTTTCCAACCTCTGAATCCTGGTTTTGCCAGCTGCTAAGCTCTGGTTGGAAGATGAAAGCCAGTTTTTTTTTTTTTTAATTTACTGAACAATTAATTGGTAGGCAGGACTCAATTAGAGCAATGGCATTTTCAAATCTCTTGAGTTACCTTTGCTGGTTGCAGCATCATCCAGGTGACTGGGAACTCCATGGTAGGAACCACAGGTATCCCTCCACTTACAACCAATTTATTTAGTGACCATTCAAATTTACAAAGATACTGAAAAAAGTGACTTATGACCGTTTTTCACACTTAAGACCATTGCAGCATCCCCGTGGCCAGGTGATCAAAATTCAGACCCTTGGCAACTGGTTCATATTTATGACGGTCGCAGTATCCTGGGGTGATCCCCTTTTGTGACCTTCTGACAAGCTAAGTCAGTGGGGAAGCCGGATTCACTTAACAACCAGGTTACTATCTTAACAGCAGCAGTGATTCACTTAACAGCTGTGGTAAGAAAGATAGAAAAATGGGGCAAAACTCACCACAAATTTCTTGCTTAGCAACATAAATTCTGGGCTCAATTGTGGTCGTAAGTCGAGGACTGCCTGTATTTATCTTCAATGTATTTACCATACATTGTAATGTAATCAGAGGTGGGATTCAGCAGGTTCTCACCAGTTCTGGAGAACCGGTAGTGGAAATTTTGAGTAACTTGGAGAACCAGCAAATATCACCTCTGACTGGCCCCGCCCCCATCTATTCTCTGCCTCCCATTGAGTCCCAGCTGATCAGCTGGGTCTTCATTTGTTGCACACAGGAGAACAGAGCTGGAAAGCAGGTTAGTGGGGTGGGGAGGGAATGGGGTTTTGCAGTAACCTTCACCTGGATGCGGGGTGGAAATTTTACAGTATCCTTACCCCAGGAGTGGGGAGGAAATGGAGATTTTGGAGTATCCATCCCCTGTAGTGGGGTGGGAATGGAGATTTTACAATATTCTTCTGCTGCCACACCCACCAAGCCATGCCCACCAAGCCCCACCATGCCCACCAAGTCATGGCCAAAGAACCGGTAGTAAAAAAATTTGAATCCCACCACTGAATGTAATGCATTACATTGCACTGACCACCAGGTGGAATGTAATACATTACATGGCACTGACCACCAGGTGGCAGTACATGATTAGTTTCATCCTCCTTGGAAGTTGTCAGATGTTTTGAACCAGATCTCATTCCAGGAGATCATGCAAAAGATACAAAATTCTATAGTTTGCTTCAGTTGCCAAGCATTTAATTCGTGTCCTTTGCACTCTGGTGCAAACAATGACCCTTTTGCTCCTCTGGGTGCCCACGGCCACTATTGCAAAACGTCATGTTTGAGGGAGTCCAGAACAAAATCAGATGCAAAATGGTTTAAAAACAAACCAGTTTTTAAAATCTATTGGAAAAGCCCTTGTAGATGGACAAGGAATGGAAAGCGGGGCCGATTATGAAGAGGCCACAACACCTGTGTTCACATAATGGACTACAATACAGGTAGTCCTCGACTTACAACGGTTCCTTTAGTGACCGAAGTTACAACAGCTCTGAAAAAGATGACTTAGCACTGTTTTTTCCACACTTGTTAGTTCACAATTGTTGCAGCATCTCCATGGTCACACGATCAAAATTTGGATGCTTGCCAACGGACTCATATTTATGATGGTTGCGATGTCCAGGGGTCATGTGATCTTCTTTTGAGACCTTCTGGCACAGCAGTCCATGGAGAAGTCAGATTCACTTAACAACCGTGTTACTAACTTAACAAGTGCAGTGATTCACCTAATAACGGTGGCAAAAAAGGTTATAAAACGTGAGCAAAGTTAACTTAACCGTCTCACTTAGCAACAGAAATTCTGTGCTCAGTTGTGGTCATAAGTCGAGAACTCCCTGTAACTCATTATATTAATATTAATATTATCAATAATATTAATTCAAATCACCAAGCCCAAGGTGCCCAAGTTTTATTCAACCTATTTAGAGGACTCTTGAGATCATGATCAGAATAGAATAGAATAGAATAGAATAGAATAGAATAGAATAGAATAGAATAGAATAACAGTTGGAAGGGACCTTCGAGGTCTTCTAGTCCAATCTCCTGCTCAGGCAGAAAACCCTCTACCCATGATGGGGAACCCATGGCACGTGTGCCACAGGTGGCACGCAAAGTCATTTGTGTCGGCACGCGAGCCGCAGGCACTTACCTCACTGTGCATGCGTGTGCCTCCCAGCTGATTTTCGGTCCATTTGAGGCCTTTTTCGGCCTCCCAGAGGCTTGAGGACATCTTCTGCATTCTTTGCAGGCTGAAAAATAGGCCTATTTTGTCACTTCCTGTAATACCGGAAGTGATGAAACGGGCCTATTTTTCGGCCGGCAAAGGCTGCAGAAGCTGTCCTCAAACCTCTGGGGGGCTGAAAAAGGCCTCAAATGGGGCAAAAATCAGCTGGGAGGTGCAGTGCAGGTAAGGGGGCAGCGGTGGTGGTGGGATTGCGCGTGCATGCGCAGGGGGTGTGGGGGGGGCGCACATTGCCTTCTGGGTGCTGGCATGTGAGCGCACGCGCGAGAGAGCACAATTTTTGGCACAGGAGCCCCAAAAGGTTAGCCACCACTGCCCTATACCATTTCAGACAAATGGCTGTCCAATCTCTTCTTAACAACCTCCAGTGTGAATCCTTTGAATCTGCAGGATCCCCGAGTAGATTACATTTTGGAAGTCAGCTTCCCATTTGACTGGAGCAGCAGATAATCCAAATAAAATAATGGCTGAAGGCCTTCAGGTCGACAACAATTGCTCGTTTTATTCAGAATTAGGCCAATAGAGAGAGTCTCTCATGCATCTTGGTCTGCTTCACTGGGTGGTAGGCCTCGCTCTCAGCTCCTGTTGGCTGTTCTAGAAAAGAACTGTGATTAGGCTCACATTACGCTACATCATGCCACCATCCTGGCCAAAATTCAGAAGTGGAAAAAAACCCAAAAGAGGCCAAGAGAGGATTAACATGCTCTATTGGCATGAAGTCCTGAACTGTTGGAGGAAAAAAAATAACCACAGGAGCCCTGGTGGAAGCAAAGTGAATAAACTGGTGCATGATCAGGAGCTCTCAACATTGCAACGTTTTTGTTGTTGCTCCGTTTTCCCTTATGTCTTTTTGTTGTTGTTGTTCTCACTGTGTTTCTATGTGTTACACACCTACACCCTTAATTAGAGCAGAAGGAGAGGAGGAAGCAAACAGAATTGCAGGAAAGTGGGTGGGGAGAGTCGGTAGGAAGAGGAGAAGAAGGAGAAAGAGAAGGAGGAGGAAAAGAAGGAGGAGGAGGAGAAGAAGAAGAAGAGGAGGAGGAAGAAGACGGAGAAGAAGGAGGAGGAGGAGAAAAAGAAGAGGAGGACGAGGAAGAGAAGGAAGAGGAGGAAGAGAAGGAAGAGAAGGAGGAGGAGGAGGAGGAGGAGGAGGAGGAGGAGGAGGAGGAGGAAGAAGAAGAAAAATACTGAATGTAAGAATTTAAGAAACATTTAGTGGGTGTGAGTCTACAGCTGTGTCCTGCAGTGATTATGAAAACAACATTTGCAATAAGTTTAAGCTTGTAGCAGCACTTGAAGAAGCAGGCAAAGTTCTGGAGCACAGAGTGGCCACACCAGAAAGAATGAAGATTTATTAGATGAAAAGGAAAACAAAAACAAAACAAAACAGGGCACTACAGCAGAAACTGGCGGATGAAAAACCACTCTGCATAAGGAATAGAATCAAGCAGAAGGTCCAGCTGAGAGCATGAGAATGAGAACCAGAAGTGTGTTGTTTTAGAGTTGTAAATACTGTGTAAACTACTTTGGTGCTCATTGACTGTAAATAAATAACAAGACAACCAGAAACCAGAGGCAGAAAAGATATTTTGCTCCACTGGAACTCAGAGAATTCACACTCTTGAAGATGAAAAGGATTTGGAGCTGACTGTGGACATCTAAAGGTCTATGAGAGGGCCAAGAGAAGAACTGTGGTAGTTGAGCAATGAGAACACAGGCTCTGAATTGTCTGGGCAGATCTTTAAGTGTGCTGCTTGCCAAGAGCAGCGATAAGAGACATGACAACCACAATGTCAAGTCCACCAAGGTAGGGCACAAAGGCAGGGCAAGTGCTACTGCAAAGATTCAACACAATTCCATGGACTCTGAAGAAACAGGGATCTCATCCATTCTTCCAATCCATGGAAGAGGAACCAATAGGAAAATAAGGCTACTACATATTAATGATACAGATAATGTTGCTGGGAACTTAACAGAATAATAGAGTTGCAGGGGACTTGGGAGATCTTCTAGTCTGTTCAAGCAGGACACCCTACACCAATCTCTTCTTTAAACCTCCAGTGATGGAGCAACCACAATTTCTCCAAAGAAAGGTTTGGTTATCACCATCCCAGACAAATGATTGTCCAATCTCTTCTTTAAACCTCCAGTGACGGAGCAGTCACAATTCTGGGAAGCAAGCTGTTCCATTCATTCATTGTTCTGACTGTCAGGAAATTTCTCCTTAGTTCTACTGGTAGGTTGGGTTTCTCTTTAACCTCACAGAATTATCTTTCGTGTGATTTCTTGGGGAAAGGGCAAGATTCGGTTTGTCTCACATGGATCTACGATGCTCTGAAAAAAACTGATTATGGAAAATGGTAATTAATTGTTGGATTTTTCAAACTGCTTTCACAACCCAGCTTGAAATGTTCTCTAAAAAGTGTAGCTGTCCCATCCAGGATGCACTGCTCAGATAGAAAATGATCCATAGTCTCTCATGATATCTTCCCTACCATAAATGGCCTTCTGGGCCACCATCTCCACTTAATGTTCTTGGACTTTGTAAAGGGATATCTGGAAGCCCAAAGAAAATCCATAATGGTATAGGATCTCCTGCCATGGAGAACTGGACTAGAAGGTCCCTTCCAATCCTATACTTCTACATTCTGTGACCTACCTAAATGGACCCAAGCCTCTGAAATTCTGTACAGTTTATTGAAACAGTATGCCTCCTGATTGAAAGAGGTCTAGAACAGAGGCGCAATAGGTGGCTTTCATAGAGGGTAAGCAGTTTGCATGTAGCAATGTTGCAAGAATAACCCATAAACCCTGCAGAGAAACCACGTTCTTCATAATAGTAATTTGGAGTTCCTGGACCCATTTCATTTAGTTTTCTGCAGAGGAGATTCCTTCAAGAGATGTTCTGTTCCAATCTGCTTCATCACAGTCCAACAAGGATCTCTTGGCGTGCACCAAGATAAAGACTTCTAAGCAATGTTCTTCACTCGGCACCACAGTGTGCTCTGAGAAATTGCTAGCTTAGTACAAGCAGCTGCCTGGGAAAAAGAGAACAGCCATCACACCAGCATGTTTTGTGACCCAGATAGTCTTATCTGTCCAAGGCTCTTATCACTTGCGTTCAGGTCAAGCAAGATCCAAATGGCAGCAGTGCTGATTAGGAGCCTAATCTTTTACATAATAATGGGGAATGAAGCTGTGTGCACTCAGACTAGAGCCCTCTGTCCTTAGAATGGCTCCACCAGCAGTTTGTAAGAACATGAAGTCCTGAATGAGCCCTTGGCAACTCACTGTCTCACCCAGCAGTGGAATGGACAGTTGTGTGTTGACTGAAGACTCAACACACTCATTGTCCCCAGGCTGTTGATCGGTGGCATCTGTGGAAAAGGGAATGAGGAAGGCAAAGATGATTACAGGCCTGGAGGCTTAAACATATGAAGAACAGTTGCAGGAACTGGGCATGGCTACTCTTACAAAGAGAAGAACCAGGGGCGACATGATAGCAGCGTTCCAATATTTGAGGGCTGTCACAAAAAGAGGGGAACAACTTATTTTCCAAAGGACCCGAAGGCCAGACAAGGAACAATGGATAGAAATTCAACCTAGAAGTAAGGAAAGAGAAATTCAACCTAGAAATAAGGAGAAATTTTCGGGCAGTGAGAACAATCAACCAATGGAGCAGAAGTTTCCTCCAGAAGTTGTAGGTAGGTGCTTCATCACTGGAGGCTTTCAAGAAGAGACTGGACAGCAACTTGTCAGAAATGGTATAGGATCACCTGCTTGAGCAGGGGGTTGGACAAGATGACCTACAAGATCCCTTCCAATTCTGTTATTCTATTATTTTGTTAAGGTGAGGAAATGAAGGCAAGATAGCTGGTTGGTAACTTCTTAAGATAGATAGATTTTTTTATTGGCCAAGTATGATTGGACGTACAAGGAATTTGTCTTGGTGCACATGCTCTCAGTGTACATAAAAGAAAAGATACATTTGTCAAGAATCAAGAATCATAAGGTACATCACTTAATAGTAGTCATAGGGTACAATAAGCAATCAAATCATACTAGCAAACATGTCAATATAAATCGTAAGGATACAAGCGACAAAGTTACAGTCATACAGTCACAAGAGGGAGGGAATTGGTGATAAGGAGAGGTGAGAAGATTAATAGTAATAATAGTGCAGACTTAGTAAATAGTTGGACAGTGTTGAGGGAATTATTTGTTTAGCAGAGTGATGGCCTTTGAGAAAAAACTGTCCTTGTGTCTAGTTGTTCTAGTGTGCAGTGCTCTATAGCGTCATTTTGAGGGAAGGAGTTGAAACAGTTTGTGTCCAGGATGTGAGGGGTCTGTAAATATTTTCACAGCCCTCTTTTTGACTCGTGCAATATACAGGTCCTTGATGGAAGGCAGGTTGGTAGTAATTGCTTTTTCTGTAGTCCTAATTACTCTCTAAAATCTGTGTCTGCCTTGTTGGTTTGCAGAACCAACTTCTTGCACAAGTCCTGCACTCCTCACAATTAAGGCTTCGTGAGAAAACAGAAATCAGAACCTTCTCAAGAAGATGCGTCAGTCCCAAATGACACTGCCCTCAGCTCCTGCAGAAGGAGGATAGCTGATCTTCCTTGTGGCTTGAGGGAAAGAAAAAAAAAGAAGAGCCATCCATTCACCCAGGAAATCCATTAGGAAAACTCTCCTCCCTCTTCTCTTTCCACCATTGCTTAATTTGAAAAGATTGTTCAAAATAACATTTTAAACCAATGTCTCTGCTGTGTTTTGTCTGCAGTCAGAGGGCACGGCATGGGGGCTTCCTTGGTCTCCATGTTGATGCCTCTTGTAGCTCGTCTATTTTAAGGAGCCCTAAATCACACACCAAAAAAAGAGGGATGTTCGTTCCAATACTGCAACTTTCCAGATGACACCGATTGCTTCTTTGATGCCAAGCTCCACCGTGAGAGAGAACACACATTCTTGTGGTTTTTGAACTTAAAATCCTGTCAGAGAAATATTTCTAGGGTTTGGTTTACTCCAAAGCCAGGCACCACACGGAGTTGCTTTCCACACCCCAGTTCTCCTGGCTGTATGCAGTCGTGAGCAAAGTGGAAAAGGTGTCGACCGAGGAAGGAAACGTCACTGCAATCTGATCTGGCAGAATGGACGTTGACATGGTGGTTGTACACAGTCTACTCAAATTATTTTCAGATTATTTTAGTGTGCTTGTTTTGAATTGCACCAACGTTTAATGACGTCTGGCTTGTGTATGACTCTTGAACTCAAAGGAAGGTTTTAAATAATGTGCCTGTATTTTTCCTGCATAATGTGTCTGGGAGCCTCTAGATCAGGGGTGTCAAACACGCGTCATCATGGCGGCGTCATGTGATGTATCACGACTTTCCCCCCCTTTGCTAAACCGGGCCAGCACGTGATGCATCCAGCCCATGGGCTGCGAGTTTGACATCCCTACTCTAGATCAAAGGTAGTGTCAGAACTGCCATCATACGCTTGAGCTTCGCATTCACTACCTGCTGGTCTGCCGTGAACTATGGAGAGATGGAGCCAGACGGGGATGGGGAAGGCTAAAGGCTAACAACTCATTGTACCTTCCAGAGACACCATCTCAAGGTCAAAGCAGGGGTGGGATTCAAATTTTTTAACAACCGGTTCTGTGGGCGTGGCTTAGGTGGTGGGCATGGCTTGGTGGTCATGTGACTGGGTGGGTGTGGCTTGGTGGTCATGTGACTGGATGGGCGTCGCTTGGTGGTCATGTGACTGGGTGGGTGTGGCCAACTCAATATCACTCACATCGAGGCACGCATCACCTCGCCTGGCCTCTCATGACTGTGGGGATGCTGCAACAGTCGTAAGTGTGAAAAATGGTCATAAGACACTTTTTTCAGTGCCATTGTAACTTTGAATGGTCACTCCACACAAGCAAAATACCAGCAAAGGAGGGAAAAAAACCTCCAGAGAAGTTCCTGAGACAGGAAGTCTAGTCCTGCCAAGAATGTAATAAGGGTTAACAGAGAGGCAGTTTCTGTAAGCAACACCAGAATGTTTCCTTCCTGCCTTCCTTACAGGATTAGGCCAGTAATTTCTTCTAACAACCGGTTCTCTGAACTGCTTAGAATGTTAACAACCGGTTCTAGTCAATAGGTGTGAACTGGTAGAATACCACTCCTGGGTCAAAGCCCTGGGAAAGGAATGTAACAGCTCACCAACCAGCCCACTGTTGAAGAGACCATTCCCAAAACAATTTATTCAAATATAATTAGGCAATAAGGGACCAGCGGGGGGGAGGGGCGGGGGAGAACTGGATGTGGAAAGTTAATCAGGAAACTTTGGCGCGCGAATATCAGTTCCGGCTTTGCTATCCTATATTCCACTTGGCTTTTGGTAAAGTATACCTTTCAATCTGAATGGAGTCGAGGGTCTTTCTTGTTTAAAGGAACAAGCTTGAGCAGGACTGACAGGTAGGCAATACTGATTTTCCATGCCCTGTTTGACTGCATAACGGAGTTTTGTTCCCCATCATTTGAAATGGGAATCTTATGGAAATGGTAATGTAGGTCTAGAACAGAGGTGGCACTCAGCAGGTTCTGATCAGTTCTGAAGAACCAGTAGCGGAAATTTTGAGTAGTTTGGAGAATCGGCAAATACCACCTCGGACTAGCCCCACCCCCATTTATTCTCTGCCTCCCATTGAGTCCCAGCTGATCAGCTGGGTCTTCTTTGGTTGCCCTGCACAGGAGTATGGAGCTGGAAAGCAGGTTAGTGGGGTGAGGAGGGAATGGGGATTTTGCATAACTTTCCCCTGCCATGCCCAAGCTTGGTCCTTTAAACAAGAAAGCCACGCCCACCAAGCCACGCCCACAGAACCGGTAGTAAAAAAAAAATTGAATCCCACTACTGGTCTAGAACATTCTTATGAGGGGAGAACAAAGGAGAACAAAAATATTTTTCGTGATGCCACATTTTCAGGGGCAATCCAGATACATGAGAAGAGGTCTAGTGCTTTGGCCCCTTCTGGGGATTCTCCTGAGGACTTCCTTGCTCTTAGGTAAACACAGATAGTCATTGACTTACCATCACAACTGAGTCCAAAATTTATGTTGTTAAGGAAACATTTGTTAACTGAGTTTTGCCCCATGTTACACCTTAACATCTGTCACAGATGTTAAGTGAATCACTGCAGTTGATAAGTTAGTCACCTGTTTGTTAAGTGAATCCAGCTTCCCCATTGATTTTGTTTGTGACAAGGTCATAAAAGTTGATCCCATAACCCTGGGACACAGCAAATGTCATAAATAGGAACCAGCTGCCAAGCATCTGAATTTTGACCATGTGACCATGGGGATGCGGCAAAAGGTCGTGTTCAGAGTATTGCAGCGTAAATTCAGAACCAGAAAAGTAAACACAAATGGCTTAGGCTTCATTTAACTTCTTTATAAACATATAAAGTAAATTTTACAATACCAGTTGTAGAATTTTTCAAAAATGGGCAAACTCAAACAGAAGCAGACATGTTACAGGTTCAGAGCAGAGCTTTGAACAAGCAAGCAAGCAAGCAAGCAAGTTAGTTTCTCTTCCACTTTAGAGCTGAGCCAGAGATAAAACACGCCCAGATTCTCTCTTTAAGTTTCAGTCCTCAATTCAGCTCTCATTGGCTGACCTTGTTATTATGCTCTATTCCAGGGGTCTCAGCTTTGCTGGCTGAGGAATTTTGGGAGTTGAAGTCCACAAGTCTTACAGTTGCCAAGGTTGGAGACCCCTGCTCTATTCCAGTTCATGAATATACTCTGACAGATCGTAACTGTGAAAAATGGTCATAAGTCACATTTTTCAGTGCCGTTGTAACTTTGAACAGTCCCTAAAGTAACAGTTGTAAGTCGAGGACTACCTATATCAGCTTGAAGGCTAACATCACAGTATTAACATGGTCTTCGCTCTTGTATCCATTATACTCTGGCTGTTGCACTCTTAATGCAAATGTAAAATTAGCCTGACTCAGTATGCATATAACAAGCTCGGTCCCTAATTACAGGCTGAGTAAAAATATTTCTGTGTTCTTAAAACATGCTTGAATCATAGAACTTGTTTTGCTTCAGTGGCATCTGCAGTAAACTGTTATGGCACCAATATGATGGGTACAATAAACTCTTGCAAATATCACCACTACGTAGAGGTATCCCTCAACTTCCATGACTTAGAACCATTTTTCACACACTTACGACCATGGTCCCATGATCAAATTTCAGACACTTGGCAACTGGTTTGTACTTACGATGGCTGCAGTCTCCTGGGAGTCATGTGATTCCCCTTTAGTGACCTTCTAACAAGCAAAGACAATGGGGAAGTCAGATTCACTTAACAACTGTGTTCCTAGCTTAACAACGGCCGCGATTCACAATTATGGCAGCAAAAGTCATAAAATGGGGCAAAATTCGTTGAACAGGTTTCTTGCTACGCAACAGAAATTTCAATGTGGAGTCGTAAGCTGAGGGCTCCCTGTATTTTCCTCTGGATGTCAGATTTATTCCTCATGTGTTTTTATTTTTTCCCTGAGCACACAGGGAGGAACAGAGAAGAAAGCAACGTGGGTTGCCTGGCTTTTGGGGGAGGAAAGGGTCCTGATTCCCTTCATTAGCCGCATCTGGGAACAAAAGTTTAAAAGAACTAAATGCTGACTGCAGCAGCTGCTGGAAGAAAATATGACTTTATCCTGTGTTGTCTTTGTTTATCTGTGTTCCTGGCATCTTTCCAACCGTGTGAGTTTTGCCGTGCCTTCATATCTGGAATTCTTGCTCCTGCCCTGCCAAACTAATTACCTCAGTTTGGTTTGATTGGACTTAAAGTTACAGTTTTTGTTGACCATGTTTTGGACTTGATTCCCTGCAGTTAAAGGCTGTTCCTGGGAGTGTTTTTCTCCAGCCAGAAGATAACCTGGACATTGGGGGCAAAGTTGGAGCTATTAAAGGGACTCTTATTGATTATCTGACTGTGTTGCCTTTGTGCCATGGCCCAGGTCATCACAAATAGACTGACTCTATAAACCGCTTAGAGAGAGGGCTGTAAAGCACTGTGAAGCAGTATATAAGTCTAAGTGCTATTGCTGTTGCACCTCTGAGTATCTCTCTCAAATTAATGACAGACAGACACCAGAAGTGGGGGATCCATAGAATCAGAAGTCAAGATGGCTTTAAACCCCTCTCTGTCTTCTTGTGACCAATATATTGGCTGGTTTTTTTTAAAAAACTTTCCCTCCCATTCAGATGCTCAGGATGAAGCTGTGTAAGAATAGCTCTCTGCCCAAAAATAGGAAGTCGGTTCAGACTCGGTCTCCTTTTACATAGCAAAGCATTGTGGGAATTAGCTGGTTCCCATATCTAAAGACTGTACAGAACCAGTTCCTTTTCTCACCCTCTCTGTGACCCCCCTCCTCCCATCTCCAGCATCGGGCCAAGCGAAGCCCCAAGAATCTCCTCTCCAAAGCGTCTTGCAGACCTCATTTCTGCAAATGATAGGTTGCTTCCACGGGCAAAACACGTTCCCCCTCAAAGGGGATGTTTGTACAGTAAATGTAGAAACCACGCTGAGGTTATGTTACGAGTCTTGGTATTAGTGGGCGTCTCGTGGGCAACTATAGGTTTTTGGCGTGGAGTTGGGCTGATGTCTGAATTATGAATTAACTTCCTCTGGTTCCACTGGGGTAAACCTCAGAGTAGCTTATACACTTAGTGCTAAGTATTCCTAAAGTACGCAGTATTTATTTAAAACATGCCCATAGAGTGTAATACCCCAAAGGAAAGGCCTGCTTAGCAAAACTTTGGGTAAGCAATTTTAAACATTATAAACGAGGGGAAAAAAACAATAACATGGAGCCTCCTTTGGGCACCTCCAGGAATTGTTTTAGCCAAAGCTTTAAATTGTATTCCTTTATAAATTTTCCTCTTTTTTCCCAGTGGCGCAACCACTCCTGGCCCTGCTTTTCGCAGTGCGGGGTGAATTCAGCCATATCAGATGGAGCGGAGAAGAATGTTCCATGAGAGGCAATATTTATTAAAACATTCAAACAAATAACAGCATCAAACAAAGCAGTCAATTGTAATCCCAGGGAGACTAAATGAACCAAGCCTTTACAGTAAATCAGCATTCATTTCCCAAACACTGGAGGTTTTTCGAAGAATGCCGGGAGGAGAGGTCTAAAATAAAATCATTTTGTACAAGTCAGTTGTGAAAATTCATCTGTAGCTTATCCCGAGCCTGAATTTGCATGAATCCCTTATTAAATTTTGAGCAAAATCAAGCCTGCTTTTCATTTTTCCAATCTTTTGCAAACCCATCTCTCACTGCCTTTCCTATTGCACTAGGGGTATCTGCTGGTCTCTCTTTTAGCTAACTTGTTTAAAATGTTAAACAAGTTGGGGAGGTGTTGGTGAGGGGGGGAAACAGCTCAGTGTTTTAACCATTTGATTTTCTGTGAAAGAGCAAAGGTTTGGTCCATCTGCCTTGTTTTGCCTTGATTCCTTTTGACAGCTGGACATATTTCATTATAGTTATCTCATGAAAGTAGCTTGAGGAATAACAGACAAGGAAGTCAGCAGTGGTGTCTGTTTTGTTATTGGTATTACAGAATATCAGACAAGACGATATAGGGTGAGAAGAAAGGAAACAGAAATGTTGATAGCTGCAATATAAATAAGTGGTTTGATGTGGGAATTGTTAGCAGTAATGAGCAGAAAATGTTTTCAGACATGCATTTTACACTTAGTGAGGTTGCTGTTTGAAACTTAGAGCCAGCAGTTACGAAGTGTGCACTAGTTTGAAGTTCCTCCTAGTCAGCCTAATTTTATCCCTTCTTCTGCTTTACTGAGGAAAATTCACACACATGAACACAAAAGAAAAAAATAAGGAAATTAAAGAGGGAAGGTTAACAGGATTGGGGAATCTTTGTGTCCTGCTATGTTGTACAATGAAAGTTGAAGTATCATAACATTACTTGCTAGTGACCCTTGAGTCCCTATTTCCAGTGAGTATCTGTTTTTTGACGAGTAAGCAGAAAGTGTAAAATGAATATTGGAAAGCCTAACTTAAGGTAGTGAATTCACCAAGATAGCAGAAAGGAAGGATTAACAGGAGTTTGAGGGGTCCTTGGTCGTTTCTGAGCTTGGTTGTTTTCTTGTAGATATTTCATTACCCATACTAGATAACAGCATCACTGCTAGTAAGGAGGGAGTTTATATTAAACTGATTATAAATTTATATTAAATTATAAACTGAGAGCAAACCCACTCATTACTAGCACTGATGGTGTTCCCTAATTGGGCCATGAAACATTTGCAAGGAAACAACCAAGTTCAGAGAGCACCAAGGATCTTTCATTTCAACCCCGAACTAGAAATATTCTTCTTTATTGGTTGGGAGGCTTAAGGAAGGTTCCTAACAAAATTTCTAAGAAAGATGAACGTTCCCTGGCAGGGAAAGTAGGAGAAGAAATAAAATCCTTTCCAGCAATAGTGCTATATATTTGTACTGTATAAAGAAGTTAAGAAGTAGTGGGCAAGAGTTTGCAAGTATGAGCTGCAGTGCTCATGATGTGCTTGTTTTCCTAAAACCAATTGCCAGATAATTATGACAAATGCAGGCTTGTAGCAGTCCTTGAAAAAAATAATGAAAAGTTTGGAGCAATAATAGCTGGAGCAGCGAAGGGTTGGACAATGAGTAAGAACACACAGTTATAGCTAATTGATTAAAAAGAGCTGGCCACTTTGTGAGGCAATCTGAGCTGTGATTGGTTGCTGTGAGTGAAAAGGAGGCGTTTCCTTGTTTCCCGTCTTTTTCCTCTGTGTGTGCCTTCTGCTCTCTGAGATTTACCTCATGATGTTCCTTCTGCATTTACCTGACGATGCTCCTGTTTGCTTATTTTACTTACAATAAATATATTTATTTATACAAAACTGGTTCTTATCAGCATCTCTGACTCCATTTGGCTGCGTAATTCCCTGACAAGCAACATAAAACATAGAATAGTAGAGTTGGACAGGAACTTGGAGGTCATCTATCTAGTCCAACCCGCTGCTCAAGCAGGAGATTTCAGACAAATGGCTGTCCAGTCTCTTCTTAAAAGCCTCCTGTGTTGGAGCACCTACAACTTCTGGAGACAAGTCTTTCCACTGGTTAATTGTCCCCACTGTCAGTAAATTTCTCCTTTGTTCTAGGTTGATTTTCTCCTTGATTAGTTTCCACCTGTTGCTTCTTGTCCTGCCCTCAGGTGCTTTGGAGAATAGCTCGACTCCCTCTTCTTTGAGGCAGCCTCTCAAATATTGGAAGACTGCTATCATGTCACCCCTAGTCCTTCTTTTCTGTGGTCTAGACATACCCAATTCCTGCAACAATTCATCTGTTTAGCTTCCAGCCCCCAAATCAATCTTCTTGCTCTTCCCTGTACAGAGTCCTTTTTATATTGTTGTCATGCCCCTGTTGGAGTCTGAATCTGAGGAGGAAGATGAACAGCTGACGGGGTGGGAGTGTGGCTCCGTTGGCTGTGGAGGAGGCTGGGGAAGGACAAAATCCAGCTGGGCAAAGCAGGGAAGAGGTAGAACAAGGGAGAGGGAGTTCAGAGGAAGACCCAGGCACACCCACTCTTCATCCTAGGGCAGGCAGGCAGGAACGAAGAAGAGAGCAATGTGGATTGCGTGGCTTACAGGGGTGGAAAGGGGCCTTCATTAGCCACACCTGAGAAGAAAGTTTAAAAGAAATGCAGGCTGCATGCGGCAGTTGCTGAGAGCAAACATGAATTTATCTTGTGTTGACTTTGCTTATCTGTGTTCCTGGCCTCTTTCCAACCGTGTTGAGTTATTGCTGTGCCTTTATGTCTGGAATTCTTGCTCCTGCCCTGCCAGACTAATTACCTCATTTTGCCTTGATTGGACATAGTTACAGTTTTTGTTGACCACATTTTGGACTTGATTCTCTGCAGCCAAAGACTGTTCCTGGGAGAGTTTTTCTCCAGCCAGAAGGTAACCAGGACATTGGAGGCAAAGTTGGAGCTAATAAAGGGACTCTTTTTGATTAACTGACTGTGTTGCCTTTGTGCTGTGCCCTGGGTCATCACAATTTTGGTGTCCAAAACTGGGTATTGTGGTGACCAAAACAAGATGATGAGAAAGTTGATCAAGTGATGAGCAAATACAAGATGATAAGGAGAAAAAAAGGCACTGCTGTCATCAGTGGGTGGCAGTAATATCCCATAATAAAAGAGACATAAAAGGGGGGGTTGGGGGGGGGGGGGGGGGGGGGGGGGGGGGGGGGGGGGGGGGGGGGGGGGGGGGGGGGGGGGGGGGGGGGGGGGGGTTTTGGGGGGGGGGGGGTGGGGGGGGGGGGGGGGGGGGGGGGGGGGGTTTGTTTTTTTTGTGGGTTTTTTTTTTTTTGGTTGTTTTTTTTTTTTTTTTTTGGTTTTTTGGATACTCTGCATCCCTGGAACTCAGAAAAAAATGTTTTAGACCCTTATGAGTAAAGCAGATTTTTTTTGCCTTCAGGAGAGAAAAAGGATGATGCTTCAGGACAGGAGACACAATGGTGGATGCCAAAAGAGCAGAGAGAAACATTGGCTTGTGGAGTGTGCTGCCTACCAGGAAGAAAGATGATCGAGGTCATGAAATAACAATTTCCAAGATTTACCACTGACAATTTTCCCCATGCTATTATAATACACCGGGATAAAAGATACTGCAGAGAACAGCTACAATGATGCTACCAGAGATCTTGAAAACCCAGTGGGAGGTTCAAGACTTGGAGAGCAAGACGGGGGGGGAAAAGACAGAGGGGGGGGGGGGGGAGGGGGGGGAGGGGGGGGGGGGGGGTTGGGGGGGGGGGGGGGGGGGGGGGTGGGGGGGGGGGGGGGGGGGGGGGGGGGGGGGGGGGGGGGGGGGGGGGGGGGGGGGGGGGGGGGGGGGGGGGGGGGGGGGGGGGGGGGGGGGGGGGGGGGGGGGGGGGGGGGGGGGAAAAAAAAACCGGGGGCGGACGACGCACAATTGCGGGAAATAAAGGGGGGGGGAGGGGGGGGGGGGGGGGACGCCGAGGAGGGGGGGGGGGGGGGGGGGGGGGGGGGAAAAGGCAATCATCTTATCCTTCCTTCTAGTCCATGGAATGGGGATGTGATGGCTCAGTGCTTAAAAACATTGAACTTATCAGCTATAAAGCTGATAGCCTGGGTTTGAGACCCGAGTACCATGCAGTGGGAAGAACAATCAGGATGATTAGGGGACTGGAGACTAAAACATACGATGAATGGTTGCAGGAACTGGGCATGGCTAGTCTAGGGAAGAGAAGGACCAGGGGAGACAGGATAGCAGTCCTCCAATATTTGAGGGGTGCCACAGATAGGAAGGGGTCAAGCTATTTTCCAAGGCACCTGAAGGCCAGACAAGGAATAATGGATGGAAACTGAACAAGGAGAGACTCAACCTGGAAATAAGGAGAAACTTTCTGACAGTGAGAACAATCAACCCATGGAACAGAAGTTGCCCTCGGAAGTTGTGGGAGCTTCATCACTTGAGACTTTCAAGAAGAGATTGGACACCATCTGTCAGAAATGGGGTAGGGTCTCCTTGGGCAGGAGGTTGGAAAGTCCCTTCCAACCAGTGGTGGGATTCAAAATTTTTTTACTACAGGTTCTGTGGGTGTGGCTTGCTGGGCGTGACAGGGGAAGGATACTGTAAAATCTCCATTCCCATCCCCCTAACCTCCTTTCCAGCTCCGTTCTCCTGTGCAGGGCAACAAAAGAAGCCCCAGCCAATCAGCTGGGACTCAATGGGAGGCAGAGAATAGATGGGGGCGGGGCCAGTCAGAGGTGGTATTTGCTTGTTCTCCGAACTATTCAAAATTTCTGCTGCTGGTTCTCCAAAAGTGGTCAGAACCTGCTGAATACCACCTCTGCTTCCAACTCTGATTATCTGTTAGATCTGTTAGCTCTCATTCCTTGCCCCAGCTTCTAGCATTTTAAAAGCATGCAAAAGCGAGTAGATTAATTGGTGCCACGTTGGTTGGAAAGTAACAGCCTCAGCGTATAGTCATGCTGACCATGAAGCACCTTTGAACAATGCTGTCCCCCTCGGCTAAAAAATTGAGATGAGCACCACCCCTTAGAGTTGAACATGAGTGGACAAAGGAAACTTTTACTTTTAGACCATGGAAGAGAAACAGAAAGAGGAAGAAAATTTTTTTTCAGCTAGTGACTGATTAACTGAATGCAAATGCTGACTGGTGGGAGAGATTTGATTTCTGGAACTGTGGCTGAATTATCTACATAATGGATCTGCTAAAAATTTTTTTGGCCAAGGCATTGCATTGAGCTGAGGAGGCCTGTGGGGAATAGAATAGAAACCAAAGTTCTGACATACACATCTCAAGTTTGTGCACTGCAGAAAATAAGTCTCTTGCTGACATGGGGCCTCTTCAACCGCTCGGTATAAAATCAGAATGAAGGCTGGCTCCTAAAGACTGTGGCTTCAATTTCCTCTACCCTCAGACTCAGTACGGTATAAGGGAAATAAACAAAACAAACTTGAGGGAGAGATAATATGATTTAAGAGGTACAAGGGAGACTTGGTGGGATGCCGCCCATGATTTGAATACAGCAGTTGAAGGATATCCTTTGTTTTATTGCTAAGGTCTTTTAGTGACCTTTGAAAATGATGCAATGAAATAACACAAATGATTTTGTTCAAAAGTAGTGATGTGATAGAAAGGAGGAAGAGGAGTGTGTCAGAGTATATTCCTGAACTGGAATAGAGCTTGGTAACAAGGTCAGCCAATGAATAGGCATAGGAATTAAATCAGCCAATGAGGACTGTTTTTGGAAACTGAAACTAGAAGTAGCCTAGGCTGGAAACTGAAACTAGAAGTAGCCTAGGTGTGACTCTTTATTAAGCTCTGCAGCTCTGAAGTTATGTTAAGCTCTGAGTCTGTCTATTGAAGATGAAACTAACTTGCTTGCTTGCCTGCTGAACTAAAGTGAAACTGATGTCTGTTTCTGAGCCCCTGAGTTGCTACTGAAATTACTTACAACATGTTTCTGTCTGAGTTTGTTCCATGTTGGAGAAATCTACAACTGGTTTGTAAAATCTACTTATTATGTTTATAAATATGTTAAATGAAGCATCAGCCATCTGTGTTTATTTTTCTGGCGCTGAATTAATGCTGCAAACTCTGAATAGAGTGACGTTGTGGTAAAAATATCTAAAACTGCTCAGAAATCCATACGAATGAAACTGGCTAAGTATAGACAGCCTCTGGATTAAAATAAGCAGAAGTAATAAATGCCATTTAGTCATTGGTGCCTACTTTGGCCATTAATGGGCAAAAACTGCAGATCTTGCAAAAAGGTGGGATGGAGACCTTTATGAAAGCCTCCAGTGATGAAGCACCCACAACTTCTGAAGGCAAGCTATGTTACTGGTTGATTACTCTCACTGTTAGGAAATTTATCCTTAGTTCTAAGTTGCTTCTCTCCTGGTTAGTTCTTCATTAGTTCCCATCTATTGTTTTTTGTCTTTCCTTTTGGTGCTTTGGAAAATACTTTGACTCCCCCATCTTTGTAAGAGCCCCTCAAATATCGGAACACTGTAATCAAGTCTCCCTTAGTTCTTCTTTTCATTAGACTAGACATACCCAATTCCTATAACTGTTCTTCCTATATTTTAGCCTCCAGCCCTTTAATCATTCTTGTTGCTCTTCTCTGGACTTCTCAACATTTTCTTTATATGTGGTGACCATCATTGGATGTAATATTCCAAGTATGGTCTTACAGCTGGAGAAGGAGGAGGGGGAAGGGAGGAGGACAAGGAGAGGGAGGGGGAGGGGGAGGGGGAGAAGAAGAAGAAGAAGAAGAAGGAGGAGGAGGAGTAGAAGAAGGAGAAGAAGGAGAAGGAGAAGGAGAAGAAGAAGAGAAGAAGAAGAAGAAGAAGAAGAAGAAGAAGAAGAAGAAGAAAGAAGAAGAAGAGAGAGGAGGAGGAGGAGGAGGAGGAGGAGGAGGAGAGGAGGAGGAGAAGGAGAAGGAGAAGGAGAAGGAGAAGGAGAAGGAGAAGGAGAAGGAGAAGGGAAAGAAGAAGAAGAAGAAGAAGAGAGGAGGAGGAGGAGGAGGAGGAGGAGGAGGGAGGAGGAGGAGGGAGGAGGAGAGGAGAAGAAAGAAGAAGAAGAAGAAGAAGAAGAAGAAGAAGAAGAAGAAGAAGAAGAAGAAGAAGAAGAAGAAGAAGAAGAATCCAGCCAGTCATGATTTTAGAACGAATCTTTAATTTTAAGATTTGGTGTCTCGACTTGCTTCCCTCTTCCATTTCCTTCCTTATCCAATTTTCGTTCTGCCTTGTGTCTTTTTGGTTAACAGCCTAAGGCAAGGGTTGGTCTTCTTTCCCTTGCTGCGTGAAAGTCACTCTGAACACCTTGTGGGCTAAACAGTAGAATAAAAGTGTAAGCAAAGGCAAATGAAAAAGACAGAAGGCAAGAAGTAGTAAAGTAAAAGGAAGAAACCCCTGAAGAATTCTGATGCTGAAACGAGACTCAGTGGGTTAAACCCTTATAGAAAAATCTGGATTTCAGCTGTCGTGGATTTCTCTTTCCATTTGGCAACCTAGAAAACGGAAATGTTTTCAACTTGTAATATATTTAAAACAATGGTCCACTCCCACCTTTTCTGGAATGCTTTCGGTTGGTTCTCATAATCGTTGTATGCTACAGAAATGTGTTTGAACTTGTAAAATAATACCAAAAAAAAAAGAAAAAAAAAAGAAGAAGAAATGGTTATTGCTTAAATATCTTTTACAATTCCATCCATTTGTTTTGTTTGAACAAAAGCAACACAAAGCCTTAATCCTATCCTCCAATGGATGAAGTGCTGTCAGAGTTCCTCATTAGATAAAATCTCTCTCTCTCCCTCTCTCCCCTCCTCTCTCTCCTGGAAATACTGACATGAAGTTATGCTGGCCTATGGTCATAATAAAGATTGCTTTGACTTGACATAAAGCTGACAGTGTCTTTCCTCGTGGGAGGTCACCCACAAGGAGTCCTGTTGAGTGCCCATTGAAGCTCAAAATATGATTTACATCTTGTTAGCCAGAAAAGCCTTCCTGAATATTTTTTTAAAAAAATCCTTGCATAGGTATGCATGATTGTCATAGTTCCTGCATACAGAAATCAAAATCACTCAATAACCTATGTAATATTCTTGAAGACAAACTTCTAATTATGTATAACTCCAAAATATGTACGATTTCATAATTGTGTTTATCTTATTTTCCACGTGTCTTGATTTAAAGGTTGATTGTTTGATTAAATCAGGCCAACTAGTGAATACAGACATATATTTTCTCCATGATGATAACTACAGAGATTCTTAGTCATCCAGGACATGATTGTCTCTAAGGTGCTTATTCAGAAAGCAACTGGACTTTCATTGTTTTTCCTTGAAGATGTTTTGCTTCTCATCCAAGAACTGAAGATGCTTCTTGGATAAGAAGCAAAACATCTTCAAGGAAAAACAAGGAAAGTCCAGTTGCCTTCTGAATAAGTACCTTTGGGATCTCCATGATGATCTGTCCATAATTTGGTTCTTTGGGTCTTCCAATGGTGTACCCACCACCACTATAATTGAGTCCATTTACCTTGCTATTTGTTGATCTATCTATCATCTATATCTATCTATCTATCTATCTATCTATCTATCTATCTATCTATCTATCTATCTATCTATCTATCTATCTATCTATCTATCTATCTATCTATCTATCTATCTATCTATCTATCTATCTATCTATCTATCTATCTATCTATCTATCTATCTATCTATCTATCTATCTATCTATCTATCTATCTATCTATCTATCTATCTATCTATCTATCTATCTATCTATCTATCTATCTATCTATCTATCTATCTATCTATCTATCTATCTATCTATCTATCTATCTATCTATCTATCTATCTATCTATCTATCTATCTATCTATCTATCTATCTATCTATCTATCTATCTATCTATCTATCTATCATCTATCTATCTATCTATCATCTATCTATCTCTCTCTATCTATCTATCTCTCTCTCTCTCTCTATCTATCTATCTATCTATCTATCTATCTATCTATCTATCTATCTATCTATCTATCTATCTATCTATCTACTATCTATCTATCTATCTATCTATCTATCTATCTATCTATCTATCTATCTATCATCTATCTATCTATCTATCTATCTATCTATCTATCTATCTATCTATCTATCTATCTATCTATCTATCGTCTCTCTCTCTCTTATCTGTCTGTCTGTCTGTCCATGTTACCACGAGGTGATTCTGGGTGGCTTACAGGGTTAGAAAGACTAAAGCAATATAAAAACATCTATATAATAAGAATAAAACACTACAGAAATACAAATGATCAGCTTTCATTAAAAGATGGGGGGGGAGTGAGTGAGTAGGCTGAGCAGGAGGGGAGGTGGAGTCACTTTTAAACTTATCAAACACCTCATTTGGACACCCTCCCAAGCCAACTGGAAGAATCAGGTCATTAAGCTCTTGGGGAAGGTCAGGAGAGTTGGAGTCAACCTCACTCTGAGGTGGTACAAGATGTTCCCAAGGACAGAAGCAATGGCAGAGAAGACTTTTCTTCTGCACCCACCAGTCAGAATTTCCCGGCCAATGGAGTCTGCAGCATGCCTCTTCTGCTGGCACGGTGGGGCGACCCAATCCCCATGAGATGAAAGATGGTTACCATTTCTTCTCTTCCACATTTCCCACCATTAGAGCCTTCTCCAAAGAGCTAGGACTTTCCATAATGTGTCCCAAGTAGGATCATTTGGACGTGGTCGTTTGTTCCTTGAATGAGAACTCTGGGTTGATTTGTTCAATGATCCACTGGTTAATTTTCTTGGCTGTCCACGATACTCTTTGGAATCTTCCAACCCCAAAGTTCTAAAGTGCCAATATTCTTGCTTATTCCAAGTCCAACTTTCATTTCCCTAGAACGTCACAGGGAAGACTCTGCTTACCCTATTGTGATTTTTGTGGATATAAACACATCACGGTATTTTCCCCCCCCCATGAACTTCATTTAGTAGAGAAAAATTATTTTGTAGTGCATTTTTAGCCATCACTTTTACTTGGGTGGTTCCTCATCTTCAACAGGAAACTTTCGCTACCTAATTAACCTTTGGCCAACTGAACTAAATGGAGTAGAGAATTCAGAAAAGGGACACCGGCGTGTCCAGAGGGGAAATAAAAAAGGGCAAGATGGTGATTACATGATTAAAACTGCACCTCCCTTTTAATGAGTGTGGCATGTGGGCCACATGTCTAAAGTCAGTCAGTTTTTGGCCAGCTTCTTGATATTTTATTTTTACTCTCTTTCTCCACAGATGCCCCTAAAGCACACTTGGAAAAATATCTACTGTCATTTACTTCATCACGGAAATATCTAATCTGACTCTCCTTCCTTCCTTCCTTCCCTCCCCTTCCTTTACTTCTCTGCAGTGGTGGGATTCAATTTTTTTTTTACTACCTGTTCTGTGGGCGTGGCTTGGTGGGCGTGGCAGGGGAAGGATACTGTAAAATCTCAGGTCAGAGGTGGTATTTGCTGGTTCTCTGAACTACTCAAAATTTCTGCTACTGGTTCTCCAGAACTGGTCAGAACCTGCTTAATACCACCTCTGCTTCTCTGCCTTATTCTCCTTTCTTTCTTTCCCTTCCTTTCTTCTACTTTTGTTTCTCATATCTTCCTTTCTCCCCTCCCTCTTTTTTCCCTTCCGTTCTTTCACCTTCTGATTTCCTTCCTTTCTTTCTCCCTCCCTCTTCTTTCCCTTCCCTTCTTTCATCTTCTGATATTCCTTCCTTCTTTTCTTCCTCCCTCCCTCCCTCTTCTTTCCCTTCCAAATCAAACATTTATTGTCAATGCAGAACATGCGTACAATGAAATTGAAAATTCCTTTCCTTCACCTTCCTTCCTTCTTCCCCCCTCCCTCCCTCCCTTCCAACCCTATTATTCCATGTTCTAAAATTTGATATGCAAACAGTTGTATTATGACTTCCCAAAAAAGGAAAAGGGTGGGGGAATCACTGGCATGGCAAACACAAAGACAGTAATGGATCAAGAACAAGTACCAGGCATGTTGAGAGTACCTAATGTGGTGTAAAAACAAGAGCCACAACAGGGCATGTCAGAGTTAGTTCTTTGTGACGTCTAATAATAACTTTCCTGGCAGTGTGACTCACATGGATGGCCACTGCCATCTTCCAGGATGTTTGTCAACTTTCCAGTCTTGGGATTTCTGGAAAGTCTTGGGATTTCCATTCAAGTATGAGACACACCTGATTCATTGATTTTTCTATAAGATAAGCCAAGGGTGCCAGGTGCAATATACCCTGCAGCCTTTTAACGTATAGGGAACAAGAAATGTCAGGAGCTATGTTTCAAAACCTGCAGAACCATGGTAAATTAACTGAGCTAATTCAACATGGAATACTAGGGTTGGAAGGGATCTGGAACAGGGGTGGGATTCAAATTTTTTAACAACTGGTTCTGTGGGCGTGGCTTAGTTAGTCGGTGTGGCTTGGTGGTCATGTTATTGGCTGGGCGTGGCCAACTCAACATCACTCACATCGAGGCATGCATCTCCTCACCTGGCCTCTCATGACTGTGGGGATGCTGCAACAGTCGCAAGTGTGAAAAATGGTCATGTCACTTTTTTCAGTGCCATTGTAACTTTGAATGGTCACTCCACACAAGCAAAGTATCAGCAAAGGAAGGGAAAAAAATTCCAGAGACGTTCCTGAGACAGGAAGTCTAGTCCTGCCAAGAATGTAATAAGGGTTAAGGGAGAGGCAGTTTCTGTAAGCAACCCCAGAATGTTTCCTTCCTGCCTTCCTTACAGGATTAGACCAGTAATTTCTTCTAACAACCGGTTCTCCGAACTGCTTAGAATGTTAACAACCGGTTCTAGTCAATAGGTGTGAACTGGTAGAATCCCACCCCTGAGGTCTTTGAGTCCAATCCCCTGCTCACGGAGGAGACCCCATACCCATGATGGCGAACCTATGGCACGCATGCTAGAGGTGGAACGCAGGGCCCTCTCTGCGGGCACGCGAGCCATTGTCCTAGCTCAGCTCTGCCACACATGCGCATGCACCTCCCGTCAGCCAGCTGGTCTTCAAGTCTCCGCTGCACATACATGGGGGGCAGGGGGAATGTGCGTGGGGGTGCACGCACATTGCATTTGGGAGTTTGCACACATGCAAGCATGCGTTGTGTACTCAGTGCCAAAAAGGCTAGCCATCATTGACCTCTACCATCCTGGTCAAATAATTGTCCATTCTCATCTTGAAAACCTGCATTGATGGAACTCCCACAACTTCTGAAGGCAAGTCGTTCCACTGATTAATTGTTCTCACTGACGGGAAATTTCTCCTTAATTCTATGTTGGATTTCTCTCTTTAACGATGTGTGAAAGCCCCTCAAGTACTGAAAGACTGCTATCATATCACCCTAACCCTAACCCTTCTCTTCACTAAACTAGACCTACCTACTGTTCTGACCCAAACCTGGTTTCAACGAATTAAACACGAGACAAAGGTAACAGCACAACCTTTTAATGTTTATGAATCCCGTTCCTTCATGGGTAAAAGGCTGCTTCAAACCAATTAGCTCCGATAAGAAAGAGCCTTGCCAAGGCTTTGGAAGGCTGCCAAGAACACCAGACAAAGTCACGAAGCAATCATTCCAACACAAAGAGTCTCCAAACACCAACTCAGATATTCCTAACGTCCACCAGGCTCGAGTGTAAAACTTCTTGGCCTTCTGCAAAGAACTGCAGTTTCTCAGCTGGCTTTTATCTCCTCAGGGAGGGGCCATTACCTTGCAGCCTTACTCCTGAGTCACCCGTACTGCTGCAGTTGCTCTTTCCTTTGAGCAGCCCTGCATGCACGTGCACTGGGCACAGGCTCCTCAGGGACCTCTTCCTCACTGCTGCCAGCCTCCACAATCTCTGAATTGTGGACTCCACTCCCTGGTGGTCCTGGCCCCATCCCTGCATCACACGCAGGCCCCTCATCTGAGTCCTCACTTTCCGAGCCTTCAGCCGTCAGCATCTGCTGCCGGTAAACCACAACACCTAGTACCCTCAATCAATCAATGTAGGGTCTCCCGCTTGGGCTACAAGGTCCCTTCCAACTCTGATTATCTGTTATCTGTTATCTGTTAATCGTTCAACATACAGTGTAGCCTCCATCATGTGGGGTAGATTAATCTACCTTATATTGCAACACCTATAGAACCATGATAGATTAACTGAGTTAATCTACTTTCTTGGATTTGTACAGCACATTTTGAGATAAAAACGGGCTAACAACATTGTAGCCTCAGCTGTTGGGCCAAGCCAGGTTTAATCTTCTAATCTTGGCTTCATGCAGTCTTCTTCAAAGGTAACTCAACCTTCTCCAGAGATGGTGGAACACACCTGAAGGCGCCCGTTTGGGGAAGCCTCACTAACATGTTCTTCTTGACATAGCATTTAATCAGCCTCTGGAATTTACTGCTGCAGGCAGCGAGAAATTGAGTAAGATCCACCGATTGGGAAGCCTCTCTCCCCTGGCCTTGGAAAATGTCTTTGATTGAAACGTTGCCTTCAAGGCATAAACTGATTACAAGCTGAATTTGGTAAACCTCACCGAGCTTCGTGTAATAAACCAGGAATGCAGAGAGGTGGGAGTGGCATCTACTTCTGGTGGAGTTGAGATGGGAGAAATTGGGCCACCTTTCCAGGCAGGAGTCTGGCCTTACAGCAGAATCTGCCACTGCTTCATCCAGTGGGATGCAGCTTGTGGCTTTTGTCCACGTGTTAGTGGACAATTTCTTGTGATTGGCTTTCAGTGGCTTGGAGGTTTGTGCTTGTCCAGAAGCAACTGCATTAACATCATTATTCATAAGTGTTTTGCTTAGACCAGCAGTTGCAAGAAGTCGGTATGTCTAGTTCAATGAAAATAAGGACTAGGGGTGACAGAATAGAATAGAATTCTTTATTGGCCAAGTGTGATTGGACACACCAAGGAATTTGTCTTGGTGTAAATACTCTCAGTATACATAAAGAAAAGGTACATTCGTTAAGAATCAAGAATCATAACGTACAACACTTAATGATAGTCATAGGGTACAATCAACAATCAAATCATACTAGGAAACAGTCAAGTGGGAGGGGATAAGAAGAGATTGGTCAACCATTTATCTGAAATGGTATAGGCTTTCCTGCTTGAACAGGAGGTTGGACTAGAAGACCTCCGAAATCCCTTCCAGCTCTTTTATTCTGTTAGAAGTGTGCAACCTTGGCAATTTTAAGACCTGTGCATTTCAACTCCCAGAATTCCCCAGCTAGCATGGCCAGCTGAGGAATTCTGGAAGTTGAAGTCTACAAGTTTTAAAGTTTCCAAAGGTTAGATCCCCCTGATTCAGATTTTCTATCCTATCTTCTGTCTTTAGTCTGATATCATGGATAAATGACTTCACTCAATCATGTCAAAAACAGGCTAAATATTTTTGCTAAATATGCTAAAATATTGGGCCTTTATTCATTCCCATAACTAATAACTATTGGCCATTGCCAAACATTTCTTTGCTCCTGTAAATTTGTCAGTCTGAATAAGCATCATTATATATCTTGCTGTAAAAAACTTCCCAGATGGATTTTTCTTTTTTGTTTTGCAGATAAATGATATTTGGAAATCCTAGGATAATGATCAACTTGCTAGCACTGCCTTTTGGATGGGATCTTGTGATTGGCGTAGCTAAATACTCTATATTCTATTCTTCCCAAAATTTTTGACATACAGATAATCCTTGACTTAAGACCATTCCTTCAACCACCTTTTGAAGTTATAACGGTGTTGAAAAAAAGTAACTTACAACTGGTCCTTGCACTTATGACCATTGTGGCAGTAGCATCCTTGTGGTTACATCATCAGAATTTGGGCACTTGGCAACCAGCATATATTGACACTGGGTACATCCGGGAATCACATGATCACCGTTTGGGATCACCCTGGGGCTTCTGACAAGTAAAGCCAATGTGGAAAACTGGCTTCACTTAATGACCACATTAATGGGAAAATTTGGGCCACCTTTCCACATAATGACCACACGACTCACTTACTAGTTGCAACAAACATGTTGTAAACTTGGGCGCTATTCACTTAATGACCACTTTGCTGTGTGACAGAAGCTCCAGACTCCGTTACAGTCGTAAGTTGAGGACTACCTGTAATTTTATTGAACAGCAGCATCAAACATCTGGACTGGACTGTCCAGTTTTCAGGGTCAACAGCTGAGATGGTATTCAGAGTGGGGAGGGAATGGAGATTTTGCAGTATCCTTCCCCTGCCACATCCACCAAGCCTTGCCATGCCCACCAAGCCACGCCCACAGAACTAGTAGTCAACATTTTTGAATCCCACCTCTGGTTAACGGAGTCTTTTGACCAAGCCTAAGAAGAGCACGTGGGAAGAAGGAGGCTAGTGAGGGTGAAAGAATATACACCAATTCAGAGGTGGTCTTCAGCAGGTTCTGACCAGTTCTGGAGAACCAGTAGTGGAAATTTTGAGTAGTTCGGAGAACCGGCAAATATCACTTCTGACTGGAGATTTTACAGTATCTTTCCCCTGCTGCCTCACTGAGCCGCGCCCACAGAACCGGTAGTAAAAAAATGTGAATTCCACCACTGCACCAATGAGAAATTGGTTGAAGCTCTATTTTAAATGCAAGTTTCCAAAAATCCCCAGGCCAGGCTCACTCCCCTCGTCTTGGACCCAGCTAACTTCTGGCTTTCTTCCCTGGCAGTGTCTCCTGGGTGTAAAGTTCATAGAATGCAGCTTTTAAGACCTGAGAAGGAAATGGCGATGAAAGTTGTTGGGGTGGTGGTGCCTTGTGACAATCTTGCCGGTTGACATCTGTCATTTGCACCCGGAGACAGGAAGCTCTAATTACCCGCATCCCGGAGAGAAGTGGGGTTTTGTCCATTGTTGCTTTTTACGATCAGGCTTTCAGCTGAATTTGGAAGAGTTCTGCGCTCCAATTTTTATAAAGTGTTGGACGTGTTACGTTATGTGCGACGGCATGAGGTCATGTTGATTTGCTTTCTTGGTTCGAGGGGTCAGCCTCGGAGTTTGGTCTTTGGGGGAGTGAGCAGAGAGAATATATTCCACCAGCATCAAAACCATTGGAAAGTTGATGAGGATGAGGATGGCAAGGAGAGACACATTTTTTCCTTGATGGGCTCTGAATAAGGAATGCGTTTTTCTTTTCTTTTCTTTTTTCTTTTTTAAAAGATTTCAATTAAAAGATTTTGTGAAGTTTGTTTATGAGATAAGCCAAGGGTACCAGGTAAAAAGATGAGATATTAAGAAAGCAAATGCTATAGGAATGCGAATATCTGTATGTAGGTGAGTGAGCAGACCTCGCTAAGCGGTTTACAGAGTCATCCTATCGCCCCCAACAATTTGGGTCCTCGTTTTACCCACCTCGGAAGGATGGAAGGCTGAGTCAACCTTGAGCCTGATGGGATTTGAACTGCCAAATTGTAGGCAGCTGGCTGCAGCAGAAGTAGCTTCCAGTACTGCACTCTAACCACCGCGCCACAGAGGCTCCTGAATGCTTGGTTCGCCAGACTATCAGGATCAGATCAAACCGGTCATACAGATTGGCCTTCAATCAGGGGTGGGATTTAAATTTTTTAACAACCGGTTCTGTGGACGTGGCCTAATTTGTAGGTGTGGCTTGGTGGTCATGTGACTGGCTGGGCATGACTTGCTGACTGGGCATGGCTTGGTGGTCACTTGACTGGCTGGGCATGGCTTGTATGTAAATATTGTAAATATTTAATAAGTAAAAAAATTTTATATAAAAAAGAGCAACTTTTACCCAAAATCAGGCAGATTGAGTTGTTCCCAGAATCACAGATTCACTCAGAGATCTACCATTCTGCAATTTGCTACCTGAGTCTGCACTGAAAAATAGAAGCTTCAGTCCTAAGGAAGGTTCAGCTCTGCTTTTAGATTTGCTAGAAAGCAAGAAATCCACGATTTCCTGCTTTCTGGCTAATATAAATCTCCCAGCACGGATAGTAAGAACAGCTGATGGTCGGGGAAAAAATAAAGGAAAACTAGCAACTTACCAAAAAATAGGTGAAGGTACAGTGCAGGTAAGTTGGATGGCATGCATGCCAGGTAAGGAGTGAGTGGGGCAGGGTGGCGCAATTTGCCAGTTCTCAGAACTTCGCAGAATCGTAACAACCAGTTCTATAGAACCGGTCCGACCAGGTACCAGCCCTGCCTTCAATCAACAACACTGTAGTATTCCCAAATACCTGCTTTTCCCTAATCTACCTGGACACCTGGCTCATGCAACCGGCGTTGAACCAGTGCCTCTGCTATGGGCAGAAGAAAGATCAGGTGTTCTTTGCTCCTTATTCCCTGCCTTAGTGATTGCATAACCTCTGCAGATGCCATACGCTAAATAAATCAATAAACTCCCTGCTTTGAGGAATATCTCAAAGGGAGAGAAAGAGCCAGTGTATTCAGGAGGCTCTAGACATGCAAATGAATATTTTATATATTGCCTGAGGGTAGCGAAGTGGGTTGGTTTATTTTTTTTTGTGGTTGGTGAATGTTGACCTGAAACGGACTGAAGGATAGATTGATAACCCATTTGGGAGCAGTTTGAGATGTTTTTGCTCCTGGAGGGAAGCCATGACGGGCCACTAACCCCCATTGTCCATCCTGCCAAAGCTGGTTGGATCTTATCTAGACCCTCACCATGGAATGGAGCCCCCCCCCGCCCCCCCAGCTGTGGGAGAAGGTAACAGGCTGGCTTTCTGGGTGCTGTGGACAGGTGCCAGATTCCTGCCATTATAATTTTCCCTCTCCAAATTCTTAGAAGCAGTTTGGGAGAAGTAACCCGGGAGCATCCTTGCTTCTACTGACTTGACATGCTGAGGTTAGATACTCTGAGATGCTGCAGGTTTTTCAGAGGGAGGAAGAATCAGAACCAGAGTAGAGCTGGAAGGGGTCTTGGAGATCTTCTAGTCCGGCCCACTGTTCCAGCAGGAAATCCTATACCATTTTCAGACAAATGACTGTCCAGTCTCTTCTTAAAAGCCTCCAGTGATGTAGGACCCATAACTTCTGGTGGCAAGCTGTTCCACTGGGTAATTTTCCTCACTGTTAGGGAGTTTCTCTTTACTTCCAGGTTGCTTCTCTCCTTGATTAGTTTCTTGTCCTGCCCTCTGGTGCTTTGGAAAATAAATTGACCCTCTTCTCTTTGGGGCAGCCTCCCCTTTGTGAAGGGAGGGAGGGAAGGTGGGAGGGAGGAAGGAAGGAATATCAGAAGGTGAAGGAAGGGAAAGAAAAGGGAGGGAGGGAGGGAGGGAAGGAGGAAGAAAGGAAGGAATATCAGGAGGTGAAGGAAGGGAAAGAAAAGGGAGGGAGGGAAGGAGGAAGAAAGGAAGGAATATCAGAAGGTGAAGGAAGAGAAAGAAAAGAGAAGGAGGGAAGGTGGGAGGGAGGAAGGAAAGAATACCAGAAGGTGAAGGAAGGGAAAGAAAAGGGAGGGAGGGAGGGAAGGAGGAAGAAAGGAAGGAATATCAGAAGGTGAAGGAAGGGAAAGAAAAGGGAGGGAGGGAAGGAGGAAGAAAGGAAGAATATCAGAAGGAATATCAGAAGGTGGGAGGAGGAAGGAAAGGAAGGTGAAGGAAGAAAAGGGAGGGAGGGGAGGAAGGAGGAAGAAAGGAAGGAATATCAGGAGGTGAAGGAAGGGAAAGAAAAGGGAGGGAGGAAGGAGGAGAAGGAAGGAGAAGGGAAGAAAGGAAAAGAGAAGGAGGGAATATCAGAAGATGAAGGGAAGGGGAAAGAAAAGGGAGGGAGGGAAGGAGGAAGAAAGGAAGGAATATCAGGAGGTGAAGGAAGGGAAGGGCAAAGAGGAGGGAGGGAGGGAGGAAAGAAGGAAGATATGAGAAACAAAAGTAGAAGGAAGGGAAGGGAAAGGAAGGGAAAGAAAGAAAGAAAGAATGGAGAATCAGACAGAGAAGTAAAGGAAGGGGAGGGAAGGAAGATGGGAGGGAGGAAGGAAGGAAGTTTCTGGGAGGAAAACAGAGCCTCCATATCTAAGAAAGGAAGTGAAGAGGCTCAGAAACAAAACCTGTATTCCCACCTCACAGCACCTACATTGCAGGTGAAGCCGAAATGAATCACCTCCATTTTCCGATGCTGCAGACATTGAGGGAAAAATGGCGTTCAGAACTGTCTTGAAATTAGTTCTAGTGTCTTCGTGAGAGCTAGTAATATAACTATTCGTTGAGGAGAAACAAACATGCACACACACACACACACACACACACACACACACACACACCATGCAGCAACCAAAACTCCTGGGTTACAGTTTCTCCTTCCCAGTGGTGGGATTCAATTTTTTTTACTACTGGTTCTGTGGGCGTGGCTTGGTGGGCGTGATGTGGCTTGGCAGGGGAAGGATATACTGCAAAATCCCCCATTCCCTCCCCACCCCACAAACCTGCTTTCCAGCTCCGTTCTCCTGTGCAGGGCAACCAAAGAAGATCCAGCCAATCAGCTGGGACTCAATGGGAGGCAGAGAATAGATGGGGGCGGGGCCAGGGTGGCATTTTCTGGTTCTCCGAACTACTCAAAATTTCTACTACCGCTTCTCCGGAGCCAGTCAGAACCTGCTGAATACCACCTCTGCTTCTTCCCCCTTTGAATTTCAGATAGATGTTAACAAGAAAGCATTCATTTATATATCTATTAATAAATGGACATCGTTGCCTAATGACTTGGGGCTCTTTGCATACAAAATGGGGCAGTACCAAGGATAGAGTGAGCATCGGTGTGCATGAGTGTGTAAGGGAGACAGACTTCCATAGACAGTTCACACATAGACATCTGTGTGCATGAGTGTGTAAGAGAGAGAGGTTTTGGCTCTTTTTGTTTACTTTGGATTTCGCTTGCATTCTGCTGGGAATCCCTGCAATTGCTTTTTAATTCAGGCTCTCTGGTGGATCAGTTTCTATTTTTTGGAATCAGCTTCCCGGGGGACTTGAGGCTTGGCACTTCCCAGTAGAGCTCAGTGGGGAGACTGAAGGCAATTTCTTTGAAAACAGACCAAAACAGGAATCCAAGCCAGAGAAGAATTTTGCACCTTCCCCCCCACCCCCCGCCAAATGCCACTCTGCTGCAGGTAAAGAATTTAACAGCTTGTGTGAGGTGCGTCTTGAGCCAATAATAATTTGACTGACATGGTTTGGCACCAAAGGGTCTATTTAAGCTTGCTTACAAGACAGGCCTTAAAAAAAAAACACAAACACCAAACTTCCAAGCCGCGTCTGGTATTTCTGTATGTTCGTTCATGCAATGATTAACATGCATCTAGACAAGCTCAGGTTCAAAAAAAAAAAGAAAAGAAAAGAAAACATTTATGTCTGGTGTAATTTGGTGCTTCAAGAATTACCGCTAATAGCCTAGAAAACAGCAACGCTTAGGATGAATGTTGCATTGTGTACTCCGTTTGATTGTCAGCAGGTCCCTGTTCAAAATTTGCCACATCTGTGTCCTCAGGGTTACCTAACCTGAGTAATGCTCCTGGTTCCTGTAGTCTGCAATTTTTTCCCGCCAAGTGGCCTCAACGCCCCTCTAAAAGAATGCAAATGACCAGCTCTCTGCAAGGAATATAAATCCTTCCATTCCCCATCATCCGGTCAGAGCTGAAAAAACTTCTTGGATGAGAAGTGAAATGTCTTCAAAGAAAAACCAGAAAGTTCAATTGCCTCTTGAAAAAGCATCTTTGGGACAATTACAATCCTAGTTTTGGTTGCAAAGGGAGAGAAGCTAAGCCAAATATTTATTCCTTTGCAGTCTTCCCTGAATTTAATCCTGCAGAAACGGCTTTTATACCTGACTCAGAGTACCGGTTATGGTTAAAAGAGCACCAAATGGCAACCAGGGAGATGCAATCAAAGCTTGCCAATTTTTTATGCTTTGGTTCACAATCTTGTGTCAGCATCCTGATTCTTTTGACCATGTTCTATGGATACCTCAGATCTGGGCCCAACGCTCTGGGTATTGAATAGATCAAATGTTGCAGAGTTTGGAAGCTTTTCATCATAAATTAGGATGATCATAAATTATGTCCCTCGTGGTGCTCATAAGATCAAAAGAGGCGGCGAGGTATTGGGATAACTCCAGCTTCTGGTTTGAAAACAAAAATATCAAAGCAAATTGTTTGGATGGTGCAGTTAGTCACTTGCTAATAGTTAGAAAGATGCTGGGTTTAAGCCTGCAATGTCTTTACATAACATGTTATATATGTTATATATAACATGTTATGTAAAGAGCTGAATTGGGCAAACATTTAGGAGAATGAAAGAATGAAAAGGTGGAAAGAATAAAACGAATAAAGCTACAGGGAGAACCAGAATATAAGGAAAGAGGGCGAAGGAGTGTGGAAATACGTTCTTTCAGTTGTGGAATCATGCAAAAATGCTCAAGCTTTAAAGTATTTATTTTGTGAAAAGGAAGATATTACCAATGAAGGAGAATATTCACAGCTCAGGGTTGAAATGTGGGCTCCTTGGTGCTTTCTGAGTTTGCTTGTTTACTTGCAGATGTTTCATTACCCTAACCAGGTAACATCATCAATGCTAGAAAGGAGTAGGGTGTGTGGAATGGAGGAGGAAGAGGAAGAGGAGGAAGAGGAGGAGGAGGAGGAGGAGGAGGAGGAAGAGACGGACTGTGGGGTCCTTGGTGCTCCCTGAGCTTGCTTGTTTTCTTGCAGACATTTCATTGCCCAACTACGTAGCATCATCAGTACTACTCAAGACTAGCACTGACGATGTTGCCTAGTTTGGTTAATGAAACATCTGCAAGGAAACAAGCTCAGAGAGCATCAAGTAAGATATGAATTCCTAAATGTATAATTGGAAGGCAATCTGAAATTAAGAGCCTTGGAAAACGAGTTACAGATTTGAGGAAATCCACTAAATGTTCTTTAGTGTGTGATTTTCATCACGCCAGAGAATAATTTGAAATTTTTAAACTTTTAAAGATATGTGGCAATTCCTAAAAAAGGAGGATTCAGATAGGGAACATATAAGGCTTATTTCACTGCTTTCTATTATCTGTCGTTTCGCCATAACTCATTCTTCTTCTTTTCCCCGAAGTCAAAAACCGAGATGAAAGTTACTTCTGAGAGAATCCCTTAAGAAATTGCAGAAAGAAAGTCTAATCTTAGATTTTTGGAAGAAACCTTGCATTTGTTTTTATTAGAGAGGCGTCACTCTTAGAAGGCTTCCTACGGGTGGATAAAGATAAATGAGGCATGAGGTATCTTGGTGAGGCAGAAAAAAAATCATAACATATTTATGGGCATATGAAATTATCAAAGTGGTACTCCATGATTATAAATGGAACATAAAAACTATGCTTGTACAAAGGCATTAAATAGGAAAGAAACCAGTAGTTGTCTTCTTCTTCCTAGCGTATTCACACGAGGGCTGGGTCAGCTTTTTGGATCATTGAGTGCCAGTTTGCCCGCGGCTTGCATTTCTTTGTTGATAGTGTCTTGCCATCTCTGTTTTGGATGTTCGCGAGGTCGCCGGCTATTGACTTCTAGTTGGTAGGCAGTCTTGGCCACGGTGGGAGGTGCTGCTCTCTGGAGACATGTCCATGCCAGTGGAGTTGGCCTTCTCTCGTCTTCTCTGTAACTGGTGCCTCAAAATGCTGTCGGATGATATCATGTGTGATGTGGTCAAGAAGGGAGATGCCCAATATCCAGCGAAGCATTCCCGTTTCCAAGGCATGGAGGTAGCTTTTGGTTTCATGAAAGAAATCAGTAGTGATATTGTAAATTAGGCACTTCAGTTCCAGAGGTGGGATTCAGTAGGTTCTGGCCAGTTCTGGAGAACTGGTAGTGAAAATTGTGAGTAGTTCAGAGAACCGGCAAATCCCACCTCTGACTGGCTCCGCCCCCATTTCTTCTCTGCCTCCCATTGAGTCCCAGCTGATTGGCTGGGTCTTCTTTGGTTGCCCTGCACAGGAGAACGGAGCTGGAAAGCAGGTTAGTGGGGTGGGGAGGGAATGGGGATTTTGCAGTAACCTTCCCCTACCACATCCACCAAGCCATGCCCACAGAACCAGTAGTAAAAATGTTTGAATCCCACCACTGGACTGTTTGATTTTACAAAGGCACTGCCACCTGAGCTAAGAGATGGAAGGCTGCAGCTAGTCTATCCATTTAGGAATCGCTACACGAGACCCCAGAATAGAGATGTTTTGATAGGCACGTCCACCAAGCTGTTCACTCTTTTAGTCACTTTAGTTGAAAAGTTGACTCATATCTTTCATGACCAGAAGACTGATTTGAGAAGAGCATACAGAAAATACAAAAAGCTCTGTTTTTATTTCAGGTTTTTTTTTTTTAAAAAAAAAAATAACATAAGCTGCAATCGTATGCATAGTTCCAGGGGTCCACATTTTCACAGAGAATCACATTTCGTTTAGCCGCATATGTATTTCACTGGTTCTAACAGGTCCTGGAAGACTTAAGGCATCTTTTTCTTGGAGGTGGGGTAATAGGTAGAAAGTGGGGAAGGGAGGGGGAGAAGAAAGCACACTGGACCTTCTGATTTCCACACCAAAAGGCCTTTGTCCCAAACCACACATGTAGATTTTAAACAGAAAACAAAATTAAAGCACAGTGCTTTCTTTATAACAGGCAGTGTGTGTGCCTTGTGCAGCCTTTTGGGTTCCTGTATCCCTGGATTTATGATGGGCTCCACACATTCTCTCAACTCCTTTCGCCATGTGAAACAGGAACGATCAACGGGCTTATGTTGAAGTTCACATTTATTCTGACTTTTAGCTGTGTACAGGTTCCAAATTCACCACAAGCATGGAAAATGTAAGTCTGTAAAGCATCTTGGGCCCTTCCCAGATGTTAGACACACCATGGCTTCTGTGCAGAAATCCAGTCATTCCAAATCTGTAGGTTCTCACAGAGCCTTTTTTGCATGCCTGGAAGGCTGCATATAAATGAAAACTTTTGTACCAAAATGAAGTTTCAAAAACATGACATCACTCTCTACATATTAAAAACAAAACAACAAAAACCCTGTGAGGGAATAAAGAGCTGCCCCAAATTAATTTTCCAATCCTGTTTAGATCCTTCCCAGGGTTATCAAGGTCTTATAAAATGGTACTAACACTTCAAATGATCTTGATTCTCTCCCTCTCTTGATGCAACCTAGGATTGCATTGGCTGTTTGGGTGGCTGCAGCACATGGCTGGCTCATACGCATTTAAGTGATTCTACTAGATGTTGTGGTTCAACGGCAGCCTGTGCAGACACGGCAGTGGAATCGGACAGTGGGGAAGAACAGGGATCAGTCCGGGAGTCTGGAGAGGACTCGGACGAGGGTCCTGCGTCCGATGCAGAGATGGGGCCAGGACCATCTGGGAGTGGAGTGCTGACTCTGGAGCCTCCAGAGTCTGGCAGCAGCGAGGAAGAGGAACAAGGGGAGCCTGTTCCCAGTGCGTGTGCGCGCAGAGCTGCTAGAAGGTGAGAGCAGCTGGAAAAAAAGGGGTGACCCGGGAATAAGGCTGAGAGGTGGTTGCCCCTCCCATAGGGTATAAAGGACATGCAAAGGTAGAGAAACCTTTGCAGGAAGCAAAGTCGTTCTTTCAGCTCAGACTCATTCTTGAAGCTCGTTGAATTTCAGTTGGTTTCTTTTCTAGTTCATTTGACACTTCTGTTATTGGCAGCACTTCACAGGAAAGAAAGGTGGGTGCTTATCTCGGGGGACTGTTTCAGATTCATTACCGGCTGGGAATGAAAACTAATTCCCAGCATTGCAATAAAATAAGACTTGTTTTTAAAATAAGAGTGTGCATAATTACACTCTCAGAAGCCTTGGTCAGAACATTAGAACTCCAATGGTATATTTTCAGTAAATCAAATCCCAGACATATTATCATTAAATTAGCCATTATCTATTAGTACCCATTCATGACTTGAATACCTAATATCATTTTCAAAATAAACTCTTACAAGAAATTAAAACCATCATAAAAAGAAAGTTAGAGGCAATCAGTTAGAGTCACAGTGTGTAAAGATGAGTACTGACTCATCTTTAAAGAAGGAGTTCAGTTTGGCCTATTATGACACCAATTTGAAAGTACTTTATAGGCCCAGACCAATTAATTTGGATTGGACATCTCTGACCTATTTAGTTTTAGCAAGGATCTAATAAAAACCTCTCAAGCTATTGTTCATACATTTTCAGATAAGAAATGTCTAGGATGCGTATTTTTGCCAAATGCAGTCAGGCAGTCAACCATCAAATGTGAAATAGATTCTGTGCTGGCGAAATATAGAGATACCGAATAGCAGAATATATTCCCCAGATATCTGTATACTCAGATGCCGCACCCAAAGCAAAAAGCCCAGCAGATTCTTTCTTTGTAATACTCTCTGAGATGAATAAAGACAGGGCTGTTCTATAAAATATTTGGAGAGGAAGAAGTAGGAAGGGTGAGGTGAGGAGGTGAAAATGTTAAGATGGCGGCAAGGCCACACAATGGAATTGCTAAAGAAGAATTTGTCATGGCTTTACTGCAATAAGTGTTCCCTCAACACTGTCCAACTATTTACCAAGTCTGTACTACTATTACTATTAATCCTCTCATCACTCCTTATCACTCATCCCCTCCCACTTGTGACTCTATGACTGTAACTTTGTTGCTTGTATCCTTACGGTTTATATTGACTGTTTCCTAGTATGATTTGACTGCTTATTGTACCCTGTGACTATTATTAAGTGTTGTTCCTTATGATTCTTGACTCTTGACAAATGTATCTTTTCTTTTATGTACGCTGAGAGCATTTGCACCAAGACAAATTCCTTGTGTGTCCAACTACACTTGGCCAATAATGAATTCTATTCTATTCTATTCTATTCTATTCTATTCTATTCTATTCTATTCTATTCTATGCTATGCTATGCTATGCCATGCCATGCCACGCCACGCCACGCCACGCCACTCCCTCCACTCCCTCCCTCCACTCCACTCCACCACTCCACTCCATTCCATTCCATTCCATTCATTCTATTCTATTCTATTCTATTCTGTGCTATGCCATGCCATGCCATGCCATGCACGCACGCCATCACTCCATCCACTCCACTCCCTCCCTCCCTCCACTTCCATTCCATTCCATTCATTCCATTCTATTCTATTCTATTCTATTCTATTCTATTCTGTTCTGTTCTGTTCTGTTCTGTTCTGTTCTGTTCTGTTCTGTTCTGTTCTATTCTATTCTATTCTTGTTGTGCCTCTGTTGGAGTCTGACTCTGAGGGAGAGGAGGAACAGCTGACAGGGAGTGGAAATGTGGCTCCGGAGGTTGTGGAGTAAACTGGGGAAGGACACAGGCCGGCTGGCCAGTCAGAGGAAGACCCAGGCCCATCCCCTCTTCATCCTAGGACATGCAGGGAGGAGCAGATAAGGGAGAAACGTGAATGGCGTGGTCTATGGGGGAGGAATGAACCCTGATCCCCTTCATGGGCTGCAGCTGTGAGGACTGTTTAAAAGGACAAACTGCACATGGCCCAGTGCTGAAAGCAAAGTGTGAAATAATTCTAATCTGTCAGTTCTTATCTGAGTTCTGGAGTCCTTCCCAGTGTGTATATTTCGATATCTGTGGATGTCTTCAAGCACTTACCCTGCCTTGTCTCATTAATTGCTTCACCGTGGTTTGTGTTGTTTTTTCTATTTATAATTTATATGTATTTTGAGTTTGAAAGGCATTTCTTCCTTTTCGCAACTGTTTGTGGGGGAGTTTTTTCTCCAGTCAATGATAATTGGAGCTTTGAAGCCAAGTTGAAGGAATTAAAGGGACTTCACCTGTTTTTGTGACTTTGTTGCTTTTGTATCCCACCCTGGGTCATCACTATTCTGTTCTGTTCTATTCTATTCTATTCTATTCTATTCTATTCTATTCTATTCTATTCTATTCTATTCTATTCTATTCTATTCTATTCTATTCTAAGCTTGGTTAATGGTTATGTCATCCGGAGTCACAGTGTGTGAGTTGGACGGCTATATAAATTTATCTAATAAATAAATTCATCATTAATTTAGGACCACAACCGAGACCAAAATTTCTGTCTCTAGGTGAGACAGTTGCCAAGTGATCCCCCCACTCTCCTTTTTACAACATTTCCTGTGGTTGTTAAATTTAATTACAGGATTGTTAAATGAATTCTTTCTTCCCTATTGATCTTCCTGGTCAGAAGGTCACAAAAGGTGATCACACGACCCCGGGACACTGCAACTGCCATAAGTACATGCCAGTTGCTCAATTTGATTACGTGACCACGGGGACACTACAATAGCACTTAGCAATAGCCTTAGACTTATATACCACTTCATTGTGCTTTGCAGCCCTCTCTAAGCAGTTTACAGAGTCAGCCTATTGTCCACAACAATTTATTTTATTTTATTTTATTTGGTTTGTCAATTGCTTACAAGGTAATAGGTATAAGTAAAAACATAGTTATGAATACATGGATACATGTAAGAAAAATAAAAGAAACAATAAGACAGGGACGGTAGGCACATTGTTTAATTGACTTTGGAAGGATGGAAGACTTAGTCAACCTTGAGCCTGGTGAGATTGATGATAGATGATAGATGATAGATGATAGATGGATAGATAGATAGATAGATAGATAGATAGATAGATAGATAGATAGATAGATAGATAGATGATAGATGATAGATGATAGATGATAGATAGATGATAGATGATAGATAGATAGATAGATAGATGATAGATGATAGATGATATGATAGATGATAGATGATAGATGATAGATGATAGATAGATAGATGATAGATGATAGATAGATGATAGATGATAGATGATCATAATATCTATCATCCATATCTATCTATCATCCATATCTATCTATCATCCATATCTATCTACCATCCCTTTATCTATCATCCATATCTATCTATCATCCATATCTATCTATCATCCCTATTTATCTATCATCTATCTATCTATCTATCTATCTATCTATCTATCTATCTATCTATCTATCTATCTATCTATCTATCTATCATCTATCTATCTATCATTTTGATTTGATCTGGGAAATACTAATCTAACAATTAGCCAAAGAAGGAAATTTTATCTGCGACTGTGTGGAGACAGAGAGATTAATATGGCATATCACAGTCCCTGCCCTGGTTGCAGAAGCTCCAATTTATGGTTTTCTCATTTCATGTCAAGTTTGGCTCTTGCATTTTCCAATTTCTCATTGCTGTGTTTCTTCCCTATTGAATCAGCTCTTCTAATCATTTCCTTCTCCCCTTTTTTTGGAGAAGAAGCTGAAATTTGACCACTTCCGTCAGCTTTTGATGTACAACTTCAATGGATTCCACCAGTCTCCCTTTCTCCTGTTTTCCATGCAGATTGTCACTGCTGCTGGAAAACAGATCAGTGCAGTTGGCACCAGAGAGTTTGGAAAGCCATAAACAAGCTGGGGAAATTTAAAAGAGGAATAAAAAGAGAAAATAACCACTGATGGATTTAACACAAATGCCTAGAAAGTATCCTTCAGGCAGGAATGGATGGCATCAGTTTCACTGAAGAAGCCAAAGCAGCCTTGCCTTCTCTTAGAATCCAGTGGCCTCAATAAGATTAATTGGCTTTACTTTGGAGAGGACATTAACTTGTTCCTTCCTTGTTTAAGGAGGTCTTAATATAGTTTTCTTGATCAGTGGTGTTGAAAGTTAGCAACCACCACTCTCCTAGAAGAATGAAATATTTTGAGAGATATTTAAAAGGCAGAATATTATATTTTCCTGGGTGAGGAATGGAGAAACATGTTTTTTAGAGAGATAAATCAGTCCCCACCTTTCTTAATAGCCCTCAGCAGATGTCAGCACTTAAGAGATAAAGAGATAGATAGCTCTATTCATAAGCAAAGCAAATACTGCAGGCAGAAATCCATTCATGACAAGATATTTTGAAATTCTTTGCAGCAAAGGCAGAGTGATAGGATTAGACTTCACTCAGGATCCAAACCAGGACAAAGCCATTAAGCCATAATAGGAATTGCCCAACACCCTTTCAGAACACAAGTCTCTTCATTGCATCATCTCAGTAGTACAAACTTCAACCAAATCTGGGAGCTCAAACAACCTATAGAACCAGCTATGACCCCTACATAACCCCTACAGCAGCCAATAGAATACATGTTCTTGCACAGGAACAGGGAGCTCAAGTGCAAAGCTCAGAGAAGGTATAACAATCCCCACATACTCTCAACTCCATGTAGTCAGCTGCCCAGAACTACCCATGTGGTTCTGCTTCCCCAATAAACGCTCTTTCCAATCAGCCTCCATGTTTCCAGTGTCTTTCTCCTGAATTGGAACTGAACCAGATGGATATTTCTTCCAACAGTGGCAAGGGGGATTTGAATATGTAACAAGTCAAGTCAAGTATTCTGGGAATTAAAGCCCACACACCTTAAACCTGCCAAAGTTGAGAAGGAGAAGCCTAAGCCATTTAAGGCAGTGATCCCCAACCTTTTTTATGCCGCGCCCGGTACCGGCATCAGCTGGGTGCAGCCTGACCCGGTACCGGCATCAGCTGGCCGCCACCATCTTTTTGATGAAAAAGTGCTTCCGGTGACCTCACCGGAAGCACTTTCATCAAAAGTCATGGCGGCGCCCAGCGCTTCGGTGAGCTTTCTGGGTAGAAATGGCTTTCTACCGGAAAAGCTCACCGCGCTAGCCGCCATCTTTGATGAAAAAGTGCTTCCAGTGAGCTTTCTAACGGAAAAGCTCACCGGAAGCACTTTTTCATCAAAAGATGGCGCCAACAACCAGCGGCCCAGTAGGACTTGTTCCGCGGACGGTGCCGGTCCACGGACGGGTGGTTGGGACCCCTGATTTAAGGCAAAGGAGTGTACATGACTTGGTTGTTCTGAAGTTATTCTTCAGAACATCCTTTGTGTCGTTGTTTAATTTATCTTCTCGAATTGAAGTTGCATCAACTCTGCAACTATCAGCTGTGAAAGATCAGGTCCACAAGTGAAGGTCCAATTAAACTGTATGCCTATGATCTTCTCAAGTTACGGTTAGCACCTGCTAGGAGTTAAATCAGCATCCAGGAAGTTGGACTTAGATTTGTGGCTATGTAGGGATTCTAGGCTCATCCCTCTCTTAACTTCTGCTACTCCTTCTCCTACCGCAACCTAAGAAATCTTCATTCTTGATATTCACTGTGCTGTTTTCTCAAAGGTGCCTTTTCAAAAGGCAACTGGACTATGTTTTTTCCCCTTGAGGAAGAAGACATTTCGCTTCTCATCCAAAAAACTTTCATCCAAAAAGCATCTTTGAGACAACCATGACTGGAATGACAGAGAATCTCCATAGACACCGTGCTGCTTGTTTCATGAGCTTCACGACTCTTTCTGCCACAAGCTCCCATCCCAAGGTTGTGCAGGCTGACCTGAATGCATTCCAGCCAGGAGAACGCTCTCAAGAACGAGATGGTGGAAGAGCAAACTTCCATGTGTCTTTCATCACGTGTAGATAAGCGTTGGAGAAGGTAGCTTGCAATATTGTCTCTGCACTTGAAGGGACGGGATTTATAAAGGACTTCTCTTTTAGACCTTCCTACCAGTGGTGGTATTCAATTGTTTTTTACTACTGGTTCTGTGGACGTGGCTGGGTGGGCATGGCATGGCTTGGTGGGCGTTGAGTGGCTTGGTGGGCATGGCGTGGCTCGGTGGGCGTGACAGGGGAAGGATACTGTAAAATCCCCATTTCCACCCCACTCCAGGGGAAGGATACTGTAAAATCACCATTCCTTCCCCACCCCACTAACCTGCTTTCCAGCTCCGTTCTCCTGTGCAGGTCAACAAAAGAAGACCCAACCGATCAGCTGGGACTCAATGGGAGGCAGAGAATAGATGGGGTGGGGCCAGTCAGAGGTGGTATTTGCCAGTTATCTGAACTACTCAAAATTTCCGCTTACCAGTTCTCTAGAACCTGTCAGTACTGGCTGAATACCACCTCTGCTTCTTACCTTTATGAGTAACCTCTTTTGGAGATTGCAAATCATTACCTTATTGCTTTGAGGCACCCACTCCTTCTGACTGAATATAGGAAGGTGCTCATATATTCCAGAGGTGCATTTGTGGAGGTGAACTGCTTGGGATGATGGCTGAAAGATTAGTGTAGGTGGACTCACACAGGATGTGGCTTAGAATAATTGGAAAACCTCCAGGCATTTTCTAGCAGCAATAATAATATTAATAATCAAGATTATGAAAGAACCAGATACAACTGGCTTGTTTGCTTGTCCAATGAAGTCGATATTCAGGTCCACCCAGCAACCATAAAGTTACATGGGGTTGTGATAAAGATGTTCTGGAAGCCTCATCTGGTGCAAAATACAGAAACCCAACAGCTTCAAGGTGAATGAATGAATGAATTCTTTATTGGCCAAGTGTGATTAGACACACAAGGAATTTGTCTTGGTGCATATGCTCTCAGGTTACATAAAAGAAAAGATACATTCATCAAGAATCATAAGGTACAACACTTAATGATAGTCGTAGGATATAAATAAGCAATCAAATCATACTAGGAAACAGTCAATATAAATCGTAAAGATACAAGCGACAAAGTTACAGTCATACAGTCATAAGTGGGAGGAAATGGGTGATAGGAACGATGAGAAGATTAATAGTGATAGTAATGCAGACTTAGTAAATAATTAGACAGTGTTGAGGGAATTATTTGTTTAGCAGAGTGATGGCGTTTGGGAAAAACTATCCTTGTGTCTAGTTGTTCTGGTGTCCAGTGCAGTGCTCTATAGTGTCGTTTTGAGCATAGGAGTTGAAACAATTTATGTCCAGGATGTGAGGGGTCTGTATACCAGTTGGATACCAGTACTTTGGCCACCAAATGAGAAGAGAAGACTCATTGGGAAAGGCCCGATGTTGGAAAAGATGGGAGGCAAAAGGAGAAGGGGACGGCAGTGGAAGATATAATTAGCTAGTATCATTGATGCAATGAACATGATTTTGGGCAAACTCTTGGAAACTGTGGAGGACGAGGGGGGGTGTTTGTGTGCTATGGTCCATGGGGTCACAAATAGTTGGACATGACTTAGAGACTGAGCAACAACAGTAAGTTGTATATCAACACACAAATGGTTTCTGCCTTGAAGCTTTAAACAGTTTGGGGGTCAATGAACTTGAATGATCATTTCCCACCTCCCCTGTTATCATCCTGATGGTCATAGAAAATCAGGAATGGAAGCTTGAAAGAGGCCTTGGGAAGGAGAAGGAGGTTCTTTTGATAGTGCCCCATAGCTACGGAGGCCTGGAGCTTGTCCAATCACAGAATTCAAATTTTCCTGAAGGAGCCAGATCAGGGCTGTCAAACTCATTGAGGGCCTCATCAGGACTGTGGTTGACCTTGGGGGGGGGGGGCTGGGCGGGCATGGCCGACTGGGTGTGGCCAACTGGTTGGATGTGGTCAACTGAGTGCGTGTGGTCACCTTGACGCCACTCCCCAAACTGGTGGCATGTTTCTTCTTTGCATTGAGTAGACCAGGCCAAAGCCATGCTGGCCTGATCTTTCCTCTTTGCATTGGGTAGACCAGGGCAGCCACGCGGGACGGATCCGACCACATCGCGGTCCAGATACGGCCAACGAACCTTGAGTTTGATGCCCCTGCAGTATTGGAAACGGAATAACAAAATGTGTGTTATTATAATGGTTGGTCGCATAGTCAACCAGATGTTTAGACTGGATGTAGAATTTTTATCCAGCTATCAATTCCTTGCCAAGACCTGAGATAGGCAGATGTTTGACTGTGTGTTAGAGGGATTAGCAATGGATGTAAGCTGTATTATTATTACTTTGGTTGGTTGCACAGTTAGTCAGATGTTTATTTTATTTTATTTTATTTTATTATTATATTATTTTATTTTATATTTTATTATTCTATCCTATTTATTATTTTATTTTATTTTACTTTTTATTGTTTTATTTTACTTTTTTATTTTATTTTATTATTCCATTCTATTCTATTCTACTCTTTTATTTCACTTCACTTCACTTCATTATTTTATTTTATATTTTATTTTATTATTCTATTCATTTCATTGTTTTATTTTACTTTATTATTTTATTTTACTTTATTTTATTATTTTATTTTACTTTTTAGTTTAATTTAATTTTATTATTTTGTTCCATTCTTTTATTTTATTTCATTTCATTTCATTCTTTTATTTTATTTTAGTTTGCCTTATCTATGTCCATCTCCTTCCATCTTGCTACTGATTGCAGGCTAATAGAGTGATTGGTTTAATGGCAAATACGATTGATGAACTGGCTGCGTTTGCTTTGGGATTGCCTTGAACTGAGGGGGCTTTCTTTAAAGACGTCTGAACGAAAAGTGGCCATGATTCAGCCAAGCTATATTTGGAGAGTGGAGAGAAACACTCATAAACCTCTCTATTGTTTTTAATTAAGGTCTTGCAGCCAACTGGAAGACAATGGCAGAAATGGTGACCTCATCATCTTCTCAGTGGTCAGTGCTAAGAAATGATTTTCCGGTTCTGCCAGGACCGATAGCAAAGGATGCGGGTACCCACCCATGTGGTAAAAGCTACAGCTTGAAATCTAGACACACCCTGGATTGTGATGAGTACCTGTCCATGGCAGGAGATGAATTTTTAAACAAATGATTTGTGTCAAATGTTCCTAGATAACTTGGGTGGGTGCCTGTTTGTTCGGAGGGCTGGCCCTGGAGAGCCTTCATGAATGGATATTTTCCACAGATAATTAGGAAGAGGAAAAGATTAGCTGAACTGAGAGAGAGAGAGAGAGAGAGAGAGAGAAAAGAGAGAGTCCAGGGAATAGATCAAAAGAGGTTCAGAGAAGCGAGGCCACGCACTCCAACACACTGTGTGTGGGAAGTTCACTGCATAGCTTTCCATCAAAGAGAGTTCTTTTGTCTCTGTCAGCTTTTCCAGGCTGGGAAAGATGGGAAACGATCGCATTTCAAACTGCTGGATTGTGTGTAGGCTACAAAGGAAGAATTCCCCGTGCAAAATGAATAAAAAGGGCAGGAACCATAAAAATGTGTATACAACTGGGTGCCAGCTTAAAATATCCACTTGAGTTCAGCCTCTCTCGGCTGCTTCAGAAGGCACCTGCCTTCTGCTGTCCTTCCATGTAATTCTTCAACCATTCTTCAGACTGCTTTGCAGTGGTGGGATTCAAAATGTTTTACTACCAGTTCTGTGGGCGTGGCTTGGTGGGCGTGGCAGGGGAAGGTTACTGCAAAATCCCCATTCCCTCCCCACCCCACTAGCCTGCTTTCCAGCTCCGTTCTCCTCTGTAGGGCAACCAAAGAAGACCCAGCCGATCAGCTGGGACTCAATGGGAGACAGAGAATAGATGGGGTTGGCGGGGCCAGTCAGAGGTGGGATTGGCCGGTTCCCTCAAAATTTGTGCTACCGGTTCTCCAGAACTGGTAGCATTAAAAGAGGAAGACTTGCTACAACAACAAAACTGGGTGATTGAAAATATAACCAGATTATCTTATGCCTGACAGGCCCAGTGAAGCAGAGCTATCTATTCCAGCTTCTGCCCTGATTCATGGAATTACAGAAGTGGTCTCGGTGTCATAGAATAGAATAGAATAGAATAGAATAGAATAGAATAGAATAGAATAGAATAGAATAGAATAGAATTCTTTATTGGCCAAGTGTGATTGGAAACACAAGAAATTTGTCTTGGTGTAAATACTCTAAGTATACATAAAGAAAAGCTACATTCGTTAAGAATCAAGAATCATAACGTACAACAATTAATGATAGTCATAGGGTACAATCAACAATCAAATCATATTAGGAAACAGTCAATAAAAATCGTACAGATACAAGCAACAAAGTTACAGTCCTACAATCACAAGTGGGAGGGGATGGGTGATAAGGAGTGATGAGAAGATTAATGGTAATAGTAGTGTACACTTTGTAATAATTGAACAGTGTTGAGGGAATTATTTGTTTAGCAGAGTGATGGCTTTCGGGAAAAAACGTCCTTGTGTCTAGTCGTTCTGATGTGCAGTGCTCTATAGCTGCTTTGAGGGAAGTAGTTGAAACACTTTATGTCCGGATGTGAGGGGTCTGTAAATATTTTCACAGCCCTCTTTTTGACTCATGCGGTGTATAGGTCCTCAGTTGAAGGCAGGTGGGTAGCAATTGTTTTTTCTGCAGTCCTAATTACCCTCTGAAGTCTGTGTCTTTCCTGTTGGGTTGCAGAACCAAACCAGACAGTTATAGAGGTGCAGATGATAGACTCCATTATATACCACATAGCACATCTAATTATTATTATTTGTTAAATTTATTTGCTGCCTATCTACTGGGGCTACTCTAGGCGGCTTACAATAATAATACCCTCTGTTTTGAACACCTTCTTAGGTGTCACCAAACCAACAAAATTTGGATTCAGGGAATCCAGAACAAGCCTTTTCTGGTGACACCAACCTAATTCTGATATTTCTTCTGGGGAAAGGACTTCTTGTTCAGAACACTTTTTTTCCTGACGCTTTAAGGTAAAGGTAAAGGTTCCCCTCACACATACGTGCTAGTCATTTCCGGCTCTAGGGGGCGGTGTTCATCTCTGTTATAAAGCCGAAGAGCCAGCGCTGTCCAAAGATGTCTCCCTGGTCATGTGGCTGGCATGACTAAACGCCGAAGGCACATGGAATGCTGTTACTTTCCCACCAAAGGGGTCCCTATTATTTTACTTGCATTTTTTATGTGCTTTCGAACTGCTAGGTTGGCAGAAGCTGGGACAAGTAACGGGAGCTCACTCCATGATGCGGCACTAGGGATTCGAACCACTGAACTGCTGACCTTTCTGATCAACAAGCTCAGGATCTTAGCCACTGAGCCACTGCGTCCCTTCTGATATTTTAGTGAGCTCCAATTATTTTAGAATCACAGGGCTGGAAGGAACCTTTGAGGTCTTCTAGTTCAGGGGTCGCCAACCTTTTGGACTACCAAAGTCATATTTTTAGATCTTAGGAACCACTAACTGGTTCTGTGGGTTTGGCCTAATTTGTGGGTGTGGCTTGGTGATCATGTGACTGGCTGGGCATGGCTTGTATGTAAATATTATAAATATTTATATAAATATTGAATTTTTTTATAAAAAAGAGCAACTTTTACCCAAAATCAGGCAAAGCAGGCAGGCAGATTGAGTTGCTCACAGAATCACAGATTCATTCAGAAATCTATCTATCTGCCATTGGCTAGCTCAGTCTGTCACATAAAATTTGCTTCCAAGCAAACTCACAAAATTAACTTGCAACACACCATGCATGTAAATATTGAATTTTTTAATTAAAAAAGCAACTTTTATCCAAAATCAGGCAAAGCAGGCAGATTGAGTTGCTCACAGAATCATTCAGTGATCTATCTAGCTGCCATCAGCTAGCTCAGTCTCTCAAATTTGCTTGCCGTGAGTCTGCACTGAATTTGCTTGCAAGCAAACCTTCAGCCCTAAGGGAGGTTCGGCTGTGCTTAGCTAGAAAGCAAGAAATCCAACCATTTCCTGCTTCCTAGCTAATCTAAATCTCCCGGCACAGCAGAACAGATGATGGTCAGAAAAAGGAAAAATAGCAACTTAGCAGACAAGTTTGCCGGGTAAGGAGTGAATGGGCGGGGAGGGTTCCCGCAGGCCATGTGGGCAGCGCAGCCTTGTGTTTCTGCGCAGCCTGGATTAAGTGCTTTGGGGGAGGGGCTGCTCTGGGGGTGAGATTTCTCTGCGGCCCACCAAAATTTTCTCATGGCCCACCAGTGGGCCGTGGCCCACTAGTTGGCGACCGCTGTTCTAATCCATCCCTCTGCCCAAGGCAGGAGATCTTATACTATCTTAGACAAATGGTTAACTAGTCTTTTCTTGAAAACCTCCAGTGATGGTATTTTAACTTTGTTCTCAGATTTTAAACTATTTTCCTTCTTTCCTCCTTAGGATGTTACGTCAATATTCCTTGATATATAGAATTCTTTATTGCCCATGTGTGATTTTAATTTAAATCTCTCATGAGGGGTATTAAGGCCAAAAGATGACCCATAGGTACATTTATCAATAAATTAATCTCTACTCCTTAATGTTTTTCCAATCTCAAAGAAGCGAATGTTCAGTGTCTTTTTCATATGATTTATACAAAGTGATTTATATACCCTGCTTTACTTTCAGGCCCTTTCTTGTGATTAAAATAGTATTTCTTTTTTCTTTCTGCATTCAGATTTTCTAGCTCTGATCAATGCAACTTTTATAGGAGTTAAATCAGATGATGGATAGCTAACTTTCAGGAAATTGCTTTTTCTCTGTATGCGTCTGCTAACAACGGGACAAGATCTCGGCAAATCAACTCGGTCACCTTTGAAGTAAACCACGTGGAATGAATAAGAACCAGTTAATCAGAATAGAGCTGGGAGGAATCTTGAAGGTCTTCTTGTCCAACCTCCTATCCCAGTGGTGGTGAACCTATGGCACGTGTGCCACAGGTGGCACACAGAGCTCTCTCTGTGGGCATGTGCACCATCGCCCCAGCTAAGCACCACAGTGCATGCATGTGTACCTCCCACTGGCCAGCTGGTCTTCGAGTCTCTGTTGCACATGCACAGGGGGTGTGGTAGACGCAGGGGGACAGGGTGCATGCGTGGGTTGTGTGCGCGGATGGGCGGGGGGGGTGTACTCATACATTGCATTTTGCGGGTGCTATGAGTTAATATTCTGAATTTGCTTGCTAGCAAATATTATGGGTTCGCTTGCAAGCAAATTTTATGTGACAGACTCAGGCAATAGATTGCAGAAAGGTAGATCTCTAAGTGAATCTGTGATTCTGCGAGCAACAATCTGCCTGCCTGCTTTGCCTGATTTTCAGTAAAAGTTGCTATTTTTTATTAAAAAAATTCAATATTTATATAAATATTTATAATATTTATACACAAGCCATGTCCAGCCAGTCACATGACCACCAAGCCACACCCACAAATTAGGCCATGCCCACAGAACCGGTTGTTAAGAAATTTGAATCCCACCCCTGGGTATGCGTGCACTTTGGGCACACAGTGCCAAAAAGGTTCATCATCATTGCCCTACTCAAAGTAGGAGACCTCGTACAATTTGAGACAAGTGGCTCTTCTTAAAAGCCTCCAGTGATGAAGCACCCACTTATGAAGACAAGCCATTCCACTGGTTAACTCCCTTAGTTATTTTAGGAGGAATCCATCATTTCTAATATACAGTTCCAAATCATAAATCGAGAAGAAAGAATTACAATTTGATTTACCGATGCTTTTTTGGAGACAGTTTTTTAACCAATTAAAAATGAATTTCCATGGTGCATCTGGATTTAAAAAACAGTTGTGCCTGCAATGCTGTCCTCAGCTCACTTCAGTACTGAAGGAAATACATAATCCCTTCCTTTGCCATAGAATATCAAAGTAGCCAGTGATTTTGGAACACTCTTCTAATCTTCTGCAAGACTTCTGCAGCTCTTGAGCAGATGGTGGGTGTGAATGGGAAGAAATTTCATAGAAAAGCAATGCTTGAAATAAACTTGGACCCAAGTGAGAGTGCTCAGTGGGTTTTCAATAATTTAATCTTGTTTAGCCATTGTTTTTTTAAGGCAACACCCATCATGTTTAAACATCTGCCACTTTCCTTTTGTACAAAAAGAAAAATTCAATTCTGAGCGAAAGGAAATGTTTAAAGCTTCCCAAATATCTCAAGTGAGTCAAGTATCCTGTTTGTTATATTTCTTTAGATTGGTCATTCTCCAAAGAAAGAAAGAAAGATAGATTTAAAAAAGAAGAAACAGAAAGAGCAATGGAAAGAAGAAAGAAAAAGGAAGGAAGGAAAGAAGGAAGAAGGGAAGAAGGAAGGAAGAAAGAAAGAATAAAGAGAAAGAGAAAGCAATGGAAAGAAGAAAGAAAGAAAGAAAAAAAGAAAGAAAGAAAAAGAATGCAAGGAAGGAAAGAAGGAAGGAAGGAAAGAAAGAAGGAAGGAAGAAAAGAAGGAAGGAAGAGAAAGAGGGAAAGAAAAAATTAAAAGAAAGAAGAAAGAAAGAGTGATGGGAAAAAGAAAGAAGGGACAGAGAAAGAAAGAAAGAGAGAGAGACAGAGAGAGAGGGAAAGAAAGATTAAAAAAGAAGAAAATGAAAGAGCAATGGAAAGAAGAAAGAAAGAAAAAGAAAGAAAGAAAAAAGGAAGGAAGGAAAGAAGGAAGGAAGGAAGAGAAAGGGGAAAATAAAAAATTAAAAGAAAGAAAGAAGAAAGAAAGAGAGTGATGGGGGAAAAAAAAAAGAAGGGAGAAAGGAAGCAAGCAAGAGAAAGAGAGATAGAGAGAAAGAAAGAAATATTTATTTATCAAGCATCACCTTTTAACTTATAAACCCCTAACTTTTGCAGGGGATTATATATTTCTATCTACTTGCAAATGATCCTTTTCCAAGAATTTCTTCCAGGCTTTATTTATTTATTGGGCTTACATGGCGTGTCAAGCAATATGAATTTTAACTGAACATGTACAATGTTTGCTTGCATCAGAAATGTCAGAAGAGTTGACCCTGGAAACACAAGATGCTGAGAGGCAAAAGGAAGAGCAACTTCTTGTGCCTCAGATGGATTTTCTGCTCGGGTCCTTGTTCCTTCCAGGCAGTCCTGGACTTATAAACACAACCAAGACCCCAATTTCCATCGCTAAGCAAGGCAGTTGTTAAATGAGTCATGCTTGATTTTATGATTTTTTTTTGCAGTGGTTGTTAAGCAAATCACTACAGCTATTAAGTGAATCACACGGTCGTTCAGAAAATCCAGCTTCCCCCATGGACTTTGCTTGTCAGAAGCCCGGTGGGTGTTGTGGACTGTTGGCCACCGGGTCCTTCAGCAGCCAAATCAGAGGAGGGAGAGGAGGCGTGGGAGTTAGGATCAGCATCAAGGCAACCTGAGAGGTCCGAGGAGGAAAAGGGAATGGAACTGGCAGAGAGAGACAGACAGAGGTCGAGCCTGAGCCATCTGTCAGTCCTCAGATGGAGAGTCAACAGCCCCCAGGGCTGGAGGTGGCTGATGAGGAAGAGGAGGAACAGCTGGGTCCAGTGCTGATGCCCAGATGCACAGAAGGCAGAGGGAGAGCAGAGGTCTGGAGGCTGATGAGAAGAGGAGGAACAGATGCCGATGCAGAAGGCAGAGAGGGAGAGCAGTGGAAATCTATGGGCCGGTCCTTGGGACAGAAGAGCCAGGTATGGAGGTGGCTGAAGAGGAAGAGGAGGAACAGGTTGGTCCAGTGCTGATGCCCGGATGCACAGAATGCAGAGGAGAGGAGAGCAGTGGAAATCTATGGGCTGGTCCTTGGGACAGAAGAGCCACCACTGCTAGCAAAGCCCCACCCTAGCTCTGGGGATAAAAGGCAGGGGGCGGAGATACATAGGTGTGGCAGACAACTATTCATCTTCCGACCAGATGGACGGAGGTGAGAGAGAAACTTTTTGCCAGGGTTGCCAGCGCTCCTAATAAAGGAATCTTTGAGTTCATTACAGAGGGTTTGTCATGTTTGGGGAGCTGGGTCAAAACACCGGGAAGGTCGCAAATGGCTCTCACATAATACCAGAACACTGAAATCATTGTAAATACACACCGATTGCTAAGGGCCTGAATTTTGATCACCTGATTGGCATGGGATGCTGCAACACTCATAAGTGTGAGGACCAGTCACTTTTTCCAACGCCATCGTAACTTCAAATGGTCGCTAATCATTTAACAACCATGTTACTAATTTAATAACTTCAGAGATTCATTTAACAATGGTGGCAAGGAAGTTTGTAAAATGAGGTAAAACTCACGTAACAATTGTCTTGCTTAGCAACGTGGTGTAACTGGAACAATCTGGAACTGAACACACTCAAAACTGTAGAAATGGTGGTAGACTTTAGGAGAAACCCTCCCATACCACCACCTCTTACAATAGTAGACAACACAGTATCAACAGTAGAGACCTTCAAATTTCTAGGCTCTATTATATCACAAGACCAAAAATGGACACCTAACTTCAAAAACGTCATCAAAAAAGCACAACAAAGAATGTTCTTTCTGCGCCAACTCAGAAAGCTCAAACTGCCCAAGAAGCTGCTGATCCAGTTCTACAGAGGAATGATTGAGTCTGTCATCTGCATCTCTATAACTGTCTGGTTTGGTTATAGAGATGCAGATGACAGACTCAATCATTCCTCTGTAGAACTGGATCAGCAACTCCTTGGGCAGTTTGAGCTGCCCAAGACAGACACAGACTTCAGAGGATAATTAAGACTGCAGAAAAAACAATTACTACCAACCTGCCTTCCATGGAGGACCTGTATGCTGCACGAGTAAAAAAGAGGGCTGTGAAAATATTTACAGACCCCTCACATCCTGGACACAAACTGTTTCAACTCCTACCCTCAAAACGACGCTATAGAGCACCACACATCAGAACAAGTAGACACAAGGACAGTTTCTTCCCTAAAGCCATCACTCTGCTAAACAAATAATTCCCTCAACACTGTCCAACTATTTACAAAGTCTGCACTACTATTATTGTTAATCTTCTCATCACTCCTTGTCACCCATCCCCTGCCACTTGTGACTGTATGACTGTAACTTTGTCACTTGTATCCTAATGATTGTTATTGACTGTTTCCTAGTATGATTTGATTGCTTATTGTACCCTATGACTATCATTAAGTGTTGTACCTTATGATTCTTGACTCTTGATGAATGTATCTTTTCTTTTATGTATACTGAGAGCATTTGCACCAAGACAAATTCCTTGTGTATCCAATCACGCTTGGCCAATAAAGAATTCTATCTATCTATCTTCTATCTAACAGAAATTTTGGACTCCATTGTGGTTGTAAGTCGAGGACAACCTGTATTTTCTCACACTTGCATAATGGGCATGTGGTTGTACGAAAGGTTTGACTGCTGCTCTCAGATTAAAGTCTAACTCATACCTTTGAAAAATTGGTGTAAAGTTGTTCTATCATACTGCATTGGAGGTCAAATAAGTTTAAGTGTTACCTGGGACAGGAAAGAAAAGGAGAGAAAGTTTGAAATTGAATAGAAGTCAGGAAGATACAGATGGTTTATCTCCAGCCTTTAGGAAAATGCAGACGTTTTGGTCACCACATTACAAAAAAAAGATTTTGAGACTTTGGAAAAAATGCAGAGAAGAGCAACTAAGATGATTAAAAGCCTTGAGACTAAAACATATGAAAAAAGGCTGCGGCATTTGGGTTTGGCTAGTCTAGAGAAAAGAAGGACTGTGATGACCCAGGGCGTTGCACAAAAGCAACAAAGTCATAAAAGTAGGTAAAGTCCCTTTCATTCCTCCAACTTGGCCCCCAATTTCCAGTTATCATCGGCTGGAGAAAAAACTCTCCCAAGAACAGTTTTTAAAGGGAAGAAATTCAATCCGAACCCAAAGTCCATCTAAATTATAAATAAAAACCAACACAAACCACACTGCAACAATTAATGAGACAGGGCAGAATAAGGAATTGCAGACTTCAAAAGATAACGAAACACACCCAGTTGGGAAGACGCCAGACGCCCAGATAAGACTTGACAAACAAAGATAATGCACACTCTGCTTCCAGCAAGGTGCTGTGCACAAACACCCTTTTTATCCTGTTTTCCCAGCTGCAGCTAATGAAGGGAATCAGGGCCCTTTTCTCACCCGTAAGCCACGCAACTCACGTTGCTCCCTTACCTGTTCCTGCGTGCCCTAGGATGAAGAGTGGGTGGGCCTGAGTCTTCCTCTGAATGCCCAGCTAGCCTGTGCCTTTCCCCAGTTTCCTCCACAGCCACTGAAGCCACACTCCCACTCTCTGTCAGTTATTCGACCTCCCCCTCGGAATCAGATTCCAACAGGGGCATGACAGGACGAGAGGTGACAGGATAGTATTTAAAGGCAGTTACCAGGAACATCCTCAGGGGAAGGTCAAAAAAGTCACAATGGCAGTTGTGACTGGGCAATCATGCACTGGTGGCTACTTTCTTCATATTTTGGACTCTTTTCTGCAGAAACCCCTTTGTGTTGACCAATTTATTAGAATTAGAATTCTTTAGAATTCTTTATTGGCCAAGTGTGATTGGACACACAAGGAATTTGTCTTGGTGCAAATGCTGTCGGTATACATAAAAGAAAAGATGCAGTCATCAAGAATCCTAAGGGACCACACTTAATAATAGTCATAGGGTACAAGAAGCAATCAAATCATACTAGGAAACAGTCAATATAGATCGTAAGGATACAAGTGACAAAGGTACAGTCATACAGTCACAAGTGGGAGGGGATGGGTGATAAGGAGTGATGAGAAGATTAATAGTTATAGTAAATGCAGACTTTGTAAATAGTTGGACAGTGGTGAGGGAATTATTTGCTTAGCAGAGTGATGGCGTTCAGGAAAAAACTGTCCTTGTGTCTAGTTGTTCTGGTGTGCAGTGCTCTATAGCGTTGTTTTAAATTAAATTAAATTTAAATAAAATGTAAATAAATAAATATTTTTTAAAAATAAAATAAATTAAATTAAAATTCTTATGCATGTAGACAAACTGTCTAATGCAAACCTGGGACAGCAGACCCAACAAGAAATACCTTTAAAGAATAATTGTATCTTCAGGAACCTCAGTCTAAAATTCCACATTTATTCCACAGTCAAGGTAGTGGAGTCCTCATGGCACAAGTGCAAGAACAGCTGTCTTCGAACATTGCAAACAGCCCTCATTTCCCAATGTTGAAAACGTATCCAAAAATGAACAGGAACTTTTGAAGTGTAACACTGCTGTCACTATTACAATGTAGTATAAATCCTTGACTTATGATAACAATTGAGCCCAAGATTTATGTCACTAAGTGAGACATTTGTTAAGGGGTTTTTGCCCCATTTCATGACCTTTCTTGACACAGTTGTTAAGTGAATGACTGCAGTTGTTAAGTTAGTGACACGGTCATTAAATGAATCTGGCTTCCCCATTGATGTTGCTGGTCAGAAGGTCACAAAAGGTGTTGTGGTTATCTGGCAGCAGATGTGGACGGTGGAAGAGAGCGAAGACTCAGATGAGGGGCCAGGACTACTTGGGAGTGGACTGCTGCCTTCAGAGATTGTGGGGGCTGGCAGCAGTGATGAGGAGGTTCCCGAGGAGCCTGTGCCCAGTGTGAGTGCATGCAGGATTGCTCGTAGGAGAGAGCAGTTAAAACAGCACGGGCGACTCAGGAGTAAGGCTGCAAGGTAATGGCCCCTCTCTCAAGAGGATAAAAGCCAGGTTTGAAGAAGCGTTCTTTGCAGAAGGCAAAGACGCTCTGAAACTCAGCCTCGTGGACATTATAGTTCGTATTTGAAAACTCTTGTAAACTAGTTCTTATCTCTGGGCTTTTGGCAGCCTTGACAAACAACTTGGCAAGGTTCTTTCTTGTCAAGCTAATTAGTTGGAAGAAGCCTTTTATCTGTGAAGAAACAGAATTTGTGGATTAAACCTTAAAAGGTAGGCTGCTGCCTTAGTCTTGTGTTTGCTTTCTTGGAACCAGTTTGGGTCAGAAAAAAAGGGGATCACGTTACCCTGGGACACTACAACTGTCACAAATACAGACACTACAACTCTGCCACACATAATTTACAGTTACCTGTGACCCTGTTTCCCCCCTCCTTCCCTGGGTGTGTCATCAATCAGATTCTCCAATGAAGCACGGGCTGGGTGTCATCTATCACATTTTCCAATGAAGGATTTTCATGGGCAGAAGATCCAGTAGCCTAGGCTACAATCTTTGTAAGATAAGCGTGGAATGTACTTCTGTTTTTAATTGCTGTACTGCTCCTTCAGGCTTCCCCCCCTCCTGCTTATGGCAACTCGGAAACAGGCATCAGAATGCTTTACGAGTTGACATATGAGTCAGTTGCCATAGTCACTTGATCAGAATTCGGACACTTGGCAACTGACTCATATTTATGACAGTTGTACTGTCCAGGGGTCACTTGATTGCCTTTTGCGACCTTCTGACCTGCGAAGCCAGGTTCACTTAACTATCATATGTCACGTATGAAAAGTGGTCACAAGACGCTTTTTCAGTGCTGTTGTAACTCTGAACGGTCACTAAATGAACTTTTGTAATTCGAGGACCACCTGGACACACCTGGCTACATGCTCCTCCATTTTTGGTTATTGTTATTTGCAGGGAAAGAGAGGTTTTACCTCAGACTGCAGTTTAGTATCTCTGTGTAACAGAAGGAGCAGAATCTGCAAAGAAACCTTAGAACAAGGAGAGAAACATTTCTGTCTAATGGGAGGACCTTAAAAAAAAAACTCATTTTGTATGTTCCAAGATAGTTCTGGGTTCCTGGCTTAGAGGAAAGTCCTCTATTTTGAGGCACAACCTTGTTGCTGGACAGAAGTAGGGAAATCACAGCTTCTCCCAGCCCCATTCCCTGCCTTGTGTTCTGCCTTCAAAACAGGGGTGGGCTTCAAAATTTTTAGCACAGAGTTCTCTGCCCGGTTGCTAGGTGCGCATGGCCATGGTGAGCTTGGCCTAGTTGGCCTCCTGCACCATGGTAGGGGCGGCATATTTATTTGTTTATGTATTTTATTTATATTGCCGCCTATTCGCCCATGGCTACTCGAGGTGGCTTACACAATGTAAAACCATATTTAAAATAAAAAATAAAAATGAAAAACAATAAAAACTAACAAAAAGAATCAAACAAATTAGTAAAGTACAATAGAACAAAAAAAATTTGGTGGGGGGAAACAAACTCCCACCCCCCGCCCCGATGACAACAGATCACACGATCTATTTGATGGGCTCCATCCCTCTCTGGGTTCCTCAGGCTCACTGGCAAAAGGTCTTCAGAGCCTTCCGGATGAGTGCTAAAGTGGGGGCCATTTTAATCTCTGAGGGAATGATGTTCCAGAGAGACGGAGCCACCACGGAGAAGGCCCTTCTTCTGGGTCCCAACAGGTGTATCTCCCTCAGGGGTGGGACCCACAACATTCTATGCCTCCATGCTCTCGAGCCTCCGGGAGGGTGAAAACAGCCTCTCCGGGCTCCGGAGGCTCTCTGGAAGCTGGAAACAGGCCCATTTCCGCCCTTCCTGAATTTTCAGGAGGCCTGTTTTTCGCCCTCCCCGAGCCTCCGTGCGTGGCCTGCACTTACCTGCGTCCAAAATTGGCCACCTGGGGACTCCTGGGAGGGGAAGGGTGGGCTGGGCAGGGTCAGACAGGAGTGGGATTTGGGGGTTCTCCAAACTGCACAGCATCTTAGCTAGGGGCTCTCCCGAATCCCTGCGAACCCCCCAGCCGCCCGCCACCCCTGCTTCAAAACCTCCAGTTGGTGGCTTATGCTTCCAAGGAAGCCTACAAGATTTTTCCCCTGCAGAGTTTCTCTGCTTCGCCAAACTACCGGAGCGAGCGAAAGAATTGTAAATGATTTTTAAATGAAAAGCCAATGTGAAAAATGGAACAGAAACCAACGTAAACATGTTAAGTTTTTAAAGACTATTTTCAGATGTTGTAAAGGGGAAAATGATTGTTCCTTGTCATTAAATCCTAGAGGACACATTTTTCCTTCTGAGTCACGATGTTATTTTAATTAGATTACATTTTATTGGAGGCTTTTGTGTTTCCTTTTTTTAAACAATCTGTAAAAAATGCGGCCCTTTTTATGTATGCATGGAAGAAAAAAAAATCATTTTTTTTGTATAATTGTCCTTGGCAACTCATTAAATCCAATCCAAAACCAGGAGTAGTTTATTTATGTCTTACCAACATAAGACATAATGTATATCTAAAGTGCATTATGTTACAAAAAATATATATATAGAAAGTCAGCAGCACCAAGATAAAAGTTCATGGAAATAAATACATTATTCAACACAATAAATTATGGTAAATGTGACAACAAGGATTGTCGAAGTACAAAATTTCCCTCCCAGTATTCACAATGTTCAAATGTGCAGCTTTGGAGAACATCTGCAGCCAAGGTTTTATTTTTGAATCATTTACAATATTTACAGATAATAAATACTTTCCATATGTTCACAATTACAGAACACTTGAATAAGTTTTCCAAAAAAGAAATCTTAGCGGAGGATGTCAGCGCCTCCTGCAAAGGAAAGAAAAAAGGAGAGAATTATTTTCCCATACAAAGAACTGGACACATTAATAGCCTCATCAAAAAAATCCTGGTTCTCTTGGAAGAGTTGACGGACAACATACAATCAGTCCAAGGATTTCAGGCCAACTTGTCTTTTGTGTTCATGGTTCTCAGTACAAAGAAATTAATAAAGCACAGTGTGATAGAAAATATCTTCCAAGAAGCAGTTTCTTTCTATACATAGACATAGAGGATTAGGGGATTGGAGGCTAAAACGTATGAAGAATGGTTGTGGGAACTGGGTATGTCTAGGCTTATGAAAAGAAGGACCAGGGGTGGCAATGATAGCAGTCTTCCAATATCTTATGGTCTGCCCCAAAGAAGAGGGAGTCAAGCTATTTTCCAAAGCCCCTGAGGGCAGGACAAGAAGTAACGGATGGAAACTAATCAAGGAGAGATCCAACCTTGAACTAAGGAGAAATTTCCTGACAGAACAATCAACCAGTTGGAACAGCTTCCCTTCAGAGATTGTGGGTGCTCCATTGCTGGAGATTTTCAAGAAAAGATTGGACAGCCATTTGTCTAGAATGGTATAGGATCTCCTGCTCGAAGAGGGGTAAACTAGAGCTCTAAGGTCACTTCCAATCTTATCATTCTGTGTTCTATGATCTGGTAAACCCTGGACTTCCATTCAGCTGCAACATGGGACACGGAGAAAAGTGTACGATTTCCCAATTTGCACCAGTTGTATCCTTGTGGTCTACATGTTGCATGTTACAAAATGAGGAGAGAATGACATGTCCCAATTTCATAGAAACTGGAGGGCAGAAAAGGGAAGAGAAATTTATTTCTACATTAGTTCTTCTTTTTGTTTGGTCTTTTCCTTCCTCATGCCGGGCTGTCTCTGCTGCTTCCAGAAATTTGGAACTTTGCTTCATCTTTATCCTTCCAATGTTGCCCATTTCTTCCCCTTCTCTCTGTCTAGCATGCTTAACCTGGCTACTGAAGTTACTCAGTGTTTGGGCACATTACATTAAACCATAAATAAATAGCACTGATAGCAATAGCACTTAGACTTACATACTAGCCCATACAACACTCTCTAAGCATTTTACAGAGTCAGCAATATTTGCATGTTGCCCCCAATAATCTGGGTCCTCATTTTACCGACCTCAAAAAGTTAGAAAGCTGAGTCAACCTTGAGTCCCATCAGCATCGAACTCCAGGCTGTGAGCAGAGTGAGCCTGCAATATTGCATTCTAACCCCTGTGCCACCAGGGCTCCTAATGGAATGGCCTTAGTTTGTATCATGATCAATTAACTAACAAACAAAAACAGTCTCAAACTTTACCTATTGTGCAATGCATCTACTAGATCGTTCACCAATCTGGCTAAACATGTTTAACAAATATGGTCTTTCCCAAGCAGTAATTAAATACTGTATGGGTCACATTTTAGATCACATGTTAATAGCCTAGAATTAGATGTGGATCAAACAAACAAGGACATCTGGAAAAAGAAACCTGAGGATTTAAAAGTGTGCTTTTAACTCTACCGGCAAGCAAGAATAACTACAAAGCTGAAAAATCTAAAAATATAAACCAGGCAGCTAAAGTTCTCTGCATATCTGTTGAGTTTTGTTTTCTCTGCCTGATGATACTTGTGTATGTTCAAAGTCTGTCTCATCTTGTGTTCTAGACTTGTCATTACAAATGAGAACAGATCTGATTGGCGAAAGTCTAGGACAGGAGTCTTCAAACTTGACAGCTTTAAGACTTGTGGACTTCAACTCCCAGAATTCCTCCTCCAGTCATGTTAGCTTAGGAATTGTGGGAGTTGAAGTCCACAAGTCTTAAACTTGCCAAGTTTGAAGCCCCTTGGTCTAGGAGGCTGAATTCTGTGATGGCTAGTTAAAGGAATTGGTATGTTTAGCATACAGAAGGTAAGGCTTTGCGGAGACATGATAGAAGTCTTCCAGTAAAGCTGTTTGACTGCAACTGGGAAGAAGGTCTGGCTTTATTCTCATAGTGTCCAAGTATAAAAAGCAATAGGTGAGAACTTTGCAGAGTGAGTTCTAATCAGGATGACCACGATAGCTATTAAGACTATAAGTCACCCTTATAGCATCATGATGGTTCTATCACCAGAGGTTTTCAAACCAAGCTTGGATAGATGTTTGGGATGTTTTGAGGGTTCCTGCCTTAGGCAAGAGGCCATTGGTCTAGAAGAAGTAGAAGAAGACATAGAATAATAGAGTTGGATGGGACCTTGAAGTCCTTCTAGTCCAACCCCCTGCCCAAGCGGGAGACCCTATAACATTCCAGACAATGATTGTCCAGTGTCTTCTTGAAAGCCTTCAGTGATGGAGTACCCACAACTTCTGAAGGCAAGTAATTCCGTTGGTTGATTACTTGATTGTTCTAACCATTAAGAATGTTCTCCTTAGTTCTAGGTTACTTCTCTCCCTGGTTAGTTTCCATCCATGGTTTCTTGTCTTGCCTTTTGGTGCTTTGGAAAATAGGTTAACCCAATGGTGGGATTCAGCCAGTTCGCACCAGTTCTGGAGAACCGGTTGTTAACTTCCTGAGCAGTTTGGTGAACTGGTTGTTGGAAGAAATCATTAGGGCAGAGAACCGGTTGTTAAATTATTTGAATCCCACCACTGGGTTGACCCCACCTCATCTTTGTAGGAGCCCCTCAAATACTGGAACACTTTGGAGTCCTTTGGATTTTTCAAGTGGCTTTTACCTTGTTTTTCCTCAGTGAGGGAAACGGAACTGGGCTTGAATTTGGCCCACGTCGGGGGGATTCCTAAATTAAACTTATAGTTTACTCTCCTGACAGCACTAGCATTTTTGGCAAATATATGATACAAGTACATGTATTTGGCCTATGTAACAAGGGCGTTTAAAGAGGCATTCCAGATAGATGTGACATTAATGAAATTCCCTTTCGGCAACAAACATTTCAAAATCCTCTTCTCTGGTTTGGAATTTACTAACTCCTCATGAGCTGACCTGTAGTTTATACCAATGTTTCTCAACCTTGGCTGCTTAAAGAGGTGTGGACTTCAACTTCCAGAATTCCCCCAGGCAACAAGCCTGAGAATTGAAGTTCACATATCTTCAGACTGTAAAGGTTGAGAAATGCTGGTTAATATGAAGAACTAAGCAAAATCCCATTGCGCCAATGTGCAGCTAAGGATATTAGGGCCCGTAAGACATGAGAATTGGTTATTCATGACCCCAGCCAATGTAGGAAGTGATGCTTTACCAGCAAAAGACACTTCTGAACTAGTGTTAGCTCTTTTTACCCATTTGGTAGAACCATTCTTGAAGATGATTCCTGGTTTTTAAATCCCAATCTAACTCTTGCAAAACAGGCTTTCAAATAGCAATAGCACTCAGACTTATATACCACTTCACAGTGCTTTTACAGCTCTCTTAAAACGGTTTACAGAGTCAGCCACTTGCCTCCAACAATCTGCGTCCTCATTTTACCCACCTCAGAAGGAGGGAAGGCTGAGTCAACCTGGAGCCTGGTGAGATTCGAAGTGCCAAATTGCAGTCAGCTGGCAGTCAGCAGAAGTAGCCTGCAGTACTGCACTCTAACCACTGCACCACTGGTAAGGTTAATAGGTAATACAGAATCAGTGGTATTTTGTTTTGTTTTTTTGGTTAATGGTAAGCTACCTTCTCCCATCCCCTGACTCTCTTCTTCAATCCCTTTTCTGTTTGTTTTATACTTCTTCCCTGCTAAAGGATCAAATTAACTTACTAGTGGGTTTGACTGCATTAGGAGTGTGGCCAGAGGTGGCATTCAGCAGGTTCTGACCAGTTCTGGAGAATTGGAAGTGGAAATTTTGAGTAGTTTGGAGAACCAGTAAATACCATCTCTGATTGGCCCTGCCCCCATCTATTCTCTGCCTTCCAAGTCCCAGCGGATTGGCTGGGTCTTCTTTGGTTGCCCTGCAAAGGAGAATGGAGCTGGAAAGCGGGTTAGTGGGGTGGGGAGGGAATGGAGATTTTACAGTATCCTTCCCCTGCCATGCCTACCAAGCCACGCCCACAGAACCGGTAATAAAAATGTTTTGAATCCCACCAATGAGTGTGGCACAGTATGTCACCTCCAAAGAATTGGGTACAACATTTGATACAATAATGTTGACAATATTTAACGAAGGGGAGGTGGGAATTTCACTGAAATCAGGTGATATCTATGTCATTTTGCCAATATGGAATATCCTGGACTTATTCACACCATGATGTGTGTGGATCCCTATTTGCACCACAATAATATGGTAGTATAACAATTTGGATCTCAGAAGGAGAAGGGGCCACCCTAGTAGCCACTGGTTGGACTAGAGGTAGTATTCAGCCAGTTCTGACCAGTTCTGGAGAACCGGTAGCGGAAATTTTGAGTAGTTCGGAGAACCGGCAAATCCCACCTCTGACTGGCCCTGGCCTCGTCTGCCAGTTCTCCAGAACTGGTCAGAACTGGCTGAATACCACCTCTGGTTTGACTTGTGGGGGAAGGTGGGCATGGCCACGTGTCAGCCCTCTGCCAACGGGCCCTGTTTTCGGCCACTACAGCAAAAACAGAGCTTGAGGGGGGCATGCTATGTTTTCAGCCCTGATGGCCTCCTGCAGCCCTCTGCCAGCAAATAAATGGTGAGCACTGGCAGAGGGCTGCAGGAGGCTGTTGCAGCTGAACGTGGAGTTTGGGAGGGTTAGGGTTAAGCTCCATTTCTGCCAGCAGAAGCACTGTGGGCTGGCCCTTTTCTGATTTCAGGGTGCCCCCTCGGGCCAGATCTAAGCACATCATGGGCCAGATCCGGCCCATGGGTCTTGAGTTTGACACCCCTGGGCTAGAAGGTTCGTGGTCACCTTTCAGCTACACTTGAAATCTGTTCAACTCTGCAAGTTTCTCCTGCTTTAATGCTTTTGGAAGGTTATTCCAAATCTCTTGAAGGGGGAAAAGGGTCAGCGTGTACCCAAACAACAGGTCAGCGTGTGAGAACTTCAAACAACTGGAAGGTGCCCAAGCTGTACAGGCTGACCCTGTCGGGTGATTTGAACGGTCATGTGGGAAACCTCAAATGCAAATTCTGCACAGGGATGGGCCCAAGGCCAAAATTGGCCAGATTTTTGTGAACTTTATGCAACGATAATTCATGTCATTAGTATTTCAGAAAATAATATTTTGGAATTGGTGCAAAGCTGCAGCTCTCCCTCCCTCCCTCCCTCCCTCTCTCTCCCTCCCTCCCTCCTCTGTCTCTCTCTGTCTCTCTGTCTCTTTCTCTCTCTCTCTCACTCTCACGCTCACTCACTCCCCCTCACTCTCACTCCCTCTCTCACTCCCTCTCTCTCTTTCACTCCCTCCCTCCGTCTCTCTCTCTCACACACATTCTCTCTCTCCCTCTCCTCCCTCCCTCTCTCCCTCCCTCCCTCCATCTCTCTCTCCCTCCCTCTGTCTCTCTCTCTCTCTCTCTCAATCAGTCTCACTCTCACTCACTCCTCCTCTCTCACTCTCACTCTCTCTCACTCTCTCTTTCACTCCCTCAGTCTCTCTCTCACACACACTCTCTCCCTTCCTCCCTCTCACTCTCATTCACTCCCCTCTCTCTCTCCCTCCCTCTCACTCTCTCACTCTCTCTCTCCCTCCCCCTCTCTTTCACTCCCTCCCTCTCTCTCTCTCTCCCTCCCTCCCCTCTCTCACTCTCACTCTCTCTCTCACTCTCTCAATTTTAAAAGGTTTAGACAAAACTTTTAGACAACTCTCAAGGTCTTCATTCCTTGAAAACTCTCTGTCCTACAGGATGGAAATGATTTTCTCTACCCTTGAAGTAATTTTTCAGAATTTTTCAGCAACTGGGACTGAACTAAGAAGTCCTTATGGCAGAGATGTCCAGCTTTGGCCACTTGAAGACCCGTGGACTCCAACTCCCAGAATTCCCCATGCTGGCTGGCTGGGGGAATTCTGGGAGTTGAAGTCAACCAAATCTTAAAGTGGCCAAGGTTGGACACCCCTGCCTTATGGCTTCGGCAGAGACAACATCAGGACACTGTCCACGTTCTCTCCTGAGATTAAAAGCAACTCAGGGTTTTCCATGGATTCTCCACCGTTAAGAACACAAGAAAGCCTAACCTTGGTGAAACTTATTAGAGCAGAATAGCCAGACCCTTCCTTTTTTTTTTTGGTACAAACACCCAGGGGTTCAAAAATTCTAGCAAAGGGTTCTCTGCCTAGTGGCTGGGTGGGCGTGGCCATGGTGGGCGTGGCCCAATCAGCCTCCTGCACCACGATGGCAGCGGGGGTGTTTTTGCCCTCCCCGGACTCCAGAGCTTTCCTTGAGCCTGTGGGAGGGTGAAAATGGCCCCCCTGGGCTCCACAGGCTCTCTGGAAGCTGGAAACGGGCCTGTTTCCGGCCTTCCCAAACTCTCCTCGAGGCTTCATGCCTGCCCTGCACTTACCTGCATCCAAAATGGGCCACGTGGGGACTCCTGGGAGGGGCGGTGAGGGGTGGGTGGGGCCAGCCAGAAGTGGGATTTGGGGGTTCTCCAAACGGCACAAAATCTTAGCTCTCCTGAACCCCTGCGAACCCCCCCAGCAGCCCACCCCTGCGGACACCCCTGGAACATGGGTCCTTCTTACCTTGTCTTAACAGGTGCAACACCCAAGATGTCCATGCCGCTGCCGGACCCTTTTAAGCTGAGCCAGGCTGAACGAATTCGCCTCTTCTTCTTCTCTTGATCCTTACGTTTCCCAGGTTTTCCTTTTTTCTTCTTCCCAGGGGTCTTCAGCGGCTGCTCCTTGTAGGGCTGTGTCTTGTTGGTCTCCTGGGTCAGGTTTTTGCCTTCGTCGTCGATGCCAAGGCGGATAGTGTAGGTTTTGGCAGGAACAATAGCCGGTTTCGGGTTGGGCGATACCTCTGATACCCCTCGGATCTCAGCCGTGTTCACCCCTTCAATGAGATTCTGCAGGAAGTGACGCCTTCGGGTATCTTGCATGGACTTTCCTTTGTCGTGCAGGAGTTGGTATTCGGCGACTGTCCTTTTGCTGTTCAAAATAAAGAAGAAGAAGGAGCAAATCCAGACATTACTGGATGTGAAACAGTGTCCATTCATTCATTCATTCATTCATTCATTATGGCCTCCACAATATTAAAAAAAAAAAAGATGTTGAGACTCTGGTGCAGAGAAGATGATTAGGGGACTGAAGGCTAAAACACATTTAAAAAATGAACGCTGGAATTGTGTACGTCTAGTTTAATGAAAAGAAGGACTAGGGGTGACATGATAGCAATGTTCCAATATCTCAGGGGCTGCCACAAAGAAGAGGGACTCAAGCTATTCTCCAAAGCACCTGAAAGCAGGACAAGAATGGATGGAAATTAAATGAGGAGAGAATCAACCTAGAACTAAGGAGAACTTTCCTGACTGTGAGTACAATTAATCAGTGGAACAAATTGCCCCCTAGAAGTTGTGAGTACTCCAACCCAGAGGTGGTCTTCAGCAGGTTCTGACCAGTTCTGGAGAACCAGTAGTGGAAATTTTGAGTAGTTCAGAGAACCAGCCAATCCCACCTCTGACTGGCCCCGCCCCCATCTCTTCTCTGCCTCCCATTGAGTCCCAGCTGATCGGCTGGGTCTTCTTTGGTTGCCCTGCACAGGAGAACGGACCTGGAAAGCAGGTTAGTGGGGTGGGGAGGGAAGGGGGATTTTGCAGTATCCTTCCATTAGAGTGGGGTGGAAATGAGGATTTTACAGTATTCTTCCCCTGCCATGCCCACCAAGCCATGCCCACAGAACCGGTAGTAAAAAAAAATTGAATCCCACCCCTGAAGTCCACCTATCTTAAAGTGGCCGAGGTTGAAAAGCAGGGCTTCAATTCATGCTGTCCCCTGTTTAATGAAAAGAAATCCATTGAGGGAGATGAACTTGGACCAAGATTAGCTACAACTCAATTCCATTGGTGCACCTGGCAACCTGGCCGTTTTTTAGATCAAGACTCTCCACGTTAAAAAACACACACACCCTATTTTCTTCACCTTTTAAACCTTTTAAAGAAGCCACTCACAGATTTAGAACTGAATTTTCAAAGTGACAGGCCCATACTGTAGATAACACAGATTCTTAAGCAGCTTTGAAGCTATTTCACAAAGGAACGGTTTGCATTAGCTCTGAAGAGACATCTGCCTTGTTACATTCAAGTCAGGAGTCGGCTGACTACTGGTTCACCCCGGTTCACGCGAACCGGTATCTAATTTTAACATTTTTAATGACCTGTTCAGCGAACTGGCAAATCCAACCCCTGGCTGGCCTTCTCTGTCCTTCCCCTCCCTTCCCAGGAGTCTCAATGCAGCCCATTTTGGATGCCTTCCTGCATGGAAGCTTGGGAAGGACAAAAAATGGGCCTCCCAGAGGTTTCAGAAGGCCATAAATGGCCCCGTTTCCGGCCTCCGGAGCCCAGGGAGGCCATTTTCATCCTCCCGGAGGCTCGAGGAAAGCCTCTGGAGCCCAGGGAGGGTGAAAATCCCCTCCCCCCGGCTGTGGTGCAGGAGACTGATTAGGCCACGCCCACCATGGCCACGCCCACCCAGCCACCAGGCAGAGAACCCGTTGCTGAAATTTTTGAAGCCCACCCCTGATTCAAGTTCGCCAAAGAAGTGCATAGAAATCATAAGGTCGGGGAAGCATATAAATGGAAATGATTGGCGATGTTTGGATAAACGTGGACAATCCCTATGGTCACAGTGGACGCTGCATGTTCTAGAGCCCAGGATGGGTTTTTAAATTTTGCTAAGGGAACTGCTTAATGTTGTTCCCCAGTTTTCCTCCAATCTGCCCCCAGGAGGACCACTTAAATACATTGCATGATCTAAACATCTGGAGAGATGCCTCCCAATATGTTAGTTGTCTTTTATAGATTGGCAACATCCATCCCTTTCTTTTTTCCACCAACAAGCAAACTCTTGATGCACCTAACTTTGGAGGACTTTTTCTCCACAGTTGGTCTGTGATTGACTGCTCCTGGACACATCTGTTTGGACAGATGGGTTCTCGATCACTAAATGCGAAGACCCCTTCAAATTGGGCTCAATTCCATGTGACTCCTTAGTTTTCTTGATACAGAAGATCGTTGCTATTGCCTTTGCTTTTCCAGTCTAAGCTAAGCTTTGAATATTCCTAGCTGTCTTCTTCCAAGTTCTTACCCAGGATGAACCCTGCTTCTCTCTCTGAGATCAGCCACTTGCTGTAGATCAAGATTACAGCACTCTGCTAAACAACTAATTCCCACAACGCTGTCAAACTATTTACTAAGACTGCATTACTATAATTCTTCTCATCCTTCCTATTCCCTATCTCCTTTTCTACTTATGATTATGACCTTGTTTCTTGTATCTTTATGATCCTAGTATGATTTTGATTGCTTATTTAGTATCCTATGACTATTACTACTTATTGTATCTTATGATTCATGATGAATGCATTTATAATGACTATGATCATGATTTATTACTTACATCTTTTATGTACACTGAGAGCTTAGGCACTGAAGACAAATTCCTTGTGTGTCCAATCACACTTGGCCAATAAAGAATTCTATTCTATTCTATTCTATTCTATTCTATTCTATTCTATTCTATTCTATTCTATTCTATTCTATTCTATTCTATTCTGTTTTGTTCTATTCTGTTTTGTTCTATTCTCTATTCTGTTCTATTCTATTCTATATTCTATTCAATTCTCTCTTCTCTTCTCTTCTCTTCTCTTCTCTTCTCTTCTCTTCTAATGCTCTTCTCTTCTAATGCTCTTCTCTTCTGCTCTACTCTATGGATAAGAGCAGATAAATATTAATTCTATTCCACTCTACTCTCTTCTACTTTCTTCTCTCATCTATTCTACTCTACTCTCTTCTCTTTTAATTATTAGGGTTTCTAATCAACGACAGGGCTAATAGGACACACATCTTCTCAGTACCTTACTTCTCCAGACACACTTTAATACCTTCCTGATGTTTGATAGGTATGATCTGCTTGAGATTTATCAATTTTAGGATAGTAAAGAATGGCATTTTGCAATCAGCCCATACTGGAAGAACAAGGATGACAGAGAACCATAGTCCAGGAAAAAAATATTGTGGTCCAGCACTTGATCCTGGGAAATAATTACTGATGGGAAAACGTGTGCTTGGCTCTAAGGGTAAGGTGGATGCATTGTCAATTGCAGGAATAAAATAAGAGGTGGGTTTGTAGATGATTCCAGTAGATACCTGTCCGTCCAGTCTACCAACAGCAAAATGTGCGAAGGCATTTCTAGAGCTAAGTTCCCCATTTAGTTTAGTACACAAGGACATGATGTTTCTGCTCTAATTGTTTGCAGCTAATTGATAATACAGATCATCCTCAACCTACGATGGCAACTGAGCCAGAAATGTCTGTTGCTAAGCGAGACCGCTGGTAAGTGACTTTTGTCCCATTTTACAACTTTTCTTGCATCTGTTGTTAAACGAATTACAGCAGCTGTTAAGTTAGTGGCACGCTGGTTAAGTGAATCTGGATTTCCCCATCAGGAGGTCGTAAAAGGGGATCACGTGACTTCCCGGGACACTGCAATTGTCATAAATGTGAACCAGTTGCCAAGCATCTGAATTTTGACCACGTGACCCTGAGGAATGCTGCAACGGTCATATGTGTGAAAAAATGGTCATAGGTCACTTTTTTCAGTGCCGTTGTAACTTTGACTGGTCACTAAATGAACTGTTGTAAGTCGAGGACTATCTGTAGGGTCCAAGATACCCTTAATATCTTGGACACATTGAAGGACACCAAACTCCTTCAGGTTGGTAAAATGAGGACCCAGATTGTTGGGGGCAATAGGCTGACTCTGTAAACTGCTTAGAGAGGGCTGTAAAGCACTGTGAAGTGGTATATGAGTCTAAGTGCTATTGCCCTTCCTTCCTTCCTTCCATCCATCCATCCATCCATCCATCCATCCATCCATCCATCCATTATTCCTTTCTCATTCTCCTTCCTGGTGGCCAGTGGTTAGAGTGCAGCATTGCAGGCTAACTCTGCCCACAGCCTGGAATTCAATCCTCACCAGACTCAAGGTTGACTTAACCTTCCATCTTTCTGAAGTCGATAAAATGAGGACCCAGATTGTTGGGGGCAATATCCTGATTCTCTAAACTGCTTAGAGAGGGCTGTAAAAGCACTGAGAAGTGGTATATAAGTCTATTATATTATATATAATATTATATAGTGGTATATAAGGCTATTGCTATTGTAGACTAATATGATTTCAATGAAACCTATCAAGGATAGAATGAAATCATCTCAAAAGTCACTGAGAGTTGAACATACACTTAAAGTTAAATCAATCCAAATAATTAATACAAAAAGCAAGGTTATTATCACACTCAGTCCCTTCTGGTTTATCATAGCAGCTTATTATCAAAAGCTGAGGGTGTATAAGCTTGATTAACCAAGAACTGGAATGCTACGGTACAATGTGAAGCAAAATACAAGGAGCCTTGGACCTGAAGATTAGAAAAAAACCCTTGGCCTTCTGTGTTAGAATTGAGTCTCTTATTGGCCAAGGGACAGAGGTAAAAACTGGAAGGACCACAACTGAAATCTCATTAAGACACACTCTCTCCCTGTCTCTCTCTCCTCCCCTTCAGAATTATGCAGTTTATAGAGACATATAAGTTATTTTGAGCAGTTCAAGAAATTATATGTGTTCTTCATGTTTGTTTCATGCTCGTTCACCCATGAAAATTATCCCAATGTTAAAGAGAATGCATGAAAAAAAAATCACTCTTGTAGATGTTGGCATCGCTGGTCCGTGGTCGGCCCAGTAAAATGCCACTTCAGCCTGAACGAATGGCCTTTTTCCAGGCAACTTGGCCCAATCCTGGTTAGCGGAAGATAGAGTTTGTGGCATGAGCTAGACCAGAAGTCTCCAAACTTGGCAACTTTAAGAGTTTGAGCATAGCTAGCTGGAGAATTCTAGGAGTTGAAGTCCACAAGTCTTAAAGTTGCCAAGTTTGGGGACCCCTGAGCAAGACAAACCACCTGGCTAGAAAAAAGGTTGATGTTCTCCAATGAAAAAACATGTAGATATTTTGGGAAGACAATGAAGGATGCTATTAGATGCCTTGTAAAAATAGCAGGAATATGACTGTGACTTTATTCACAATAGCTTAGTAAGCCACTGGATATGTTCTCCAGCTTAAAAAAAACTTTGGCAGTTATTCTAGAAAAAATATCCTCCTTCCTGCATTCTGGTTCATCTTACATATCCACCAGAGTCGTATTTCTCAACCTTGTCAATTTTCAGATACATGGGATTACATGTGGTCCTCTATCTTAAAGTTGCTAAGGTTGAGAAACATTGAACTAAACAATCAGCTTTAAAATTACATGCGCAACTTATGTCAATTCCGGTTCTGTAGAACTTTTCTCTTGTTGAGTTCCAGATCTTCAATGCCACCCTTTAAAAATGTGACTTCAGCCAACCATTTCTATGACGCTCGCCTTATCCATGTCATTTGCTCATTTAATTAAGATGGCCACTCTCTTCTCGGAACGGATCAGCGTTTTGACAGCCTGAATATTTTTGTGCTGTATGACTTTATACTACTTTATATCATGGTTATCCGATTCTCTTTAGAGAGTCCAATTCATTTTTCTCACAATGTATTCACAATGTGAATGGCTTTTTTCTTCACCTGTTAAAATTCTCCGCTTTCTTGAACTCTGAATAAATTTGTAAACCTCCTGCTGCCATATGATGCATACAAGTACCCTCAAATCTAATTTTTCTTTCTTTCTCTCTTTCTTACCCAGTTAGCAATTAAAACCGACTTGATATTTGTTTGTGATGAGCAGGTTTTTCTCAGCTTTTGGCCTTTCCTTCTACAAAAGATGTGTACTTAATTCGAAAGGGATTAATTGTTCTTGTCACAAGGGCCTCTTAGGGGAGTTCTAAGGAGTTTCTAAGCGTGCCAATAAATGTCATTGTTAAAAATAGAATCATGTAAAATTCAATAGCAAGAGGCAGTTTGGGGTAGTGGTTAAAACCACTGGACCAGACTTTGGGAGTTCTCGTCCTGCTTTAAACCCAATTAGATAAGCTTGAGCCAGTCCCTGTCTCTCAGCCTTAAGAAGAAAGTAAGAAAAAGGCTTTCTCAAGAAAACTACATGGACTTACCCATATAATTGCCAACAGTCATGCTGACTCAAAGTCATTAACCAATCGATCAATTCATCCAATAATAGGAGCAAACAGCATTCTTAACAGACTAATAGCAAATGCATATTTCTCAATTAAGGCTGTCTCTCTCAGACTATGTTACTAGGTTACTGCTGTGGAATATATTAGAATTTTAGTTATAAGCCACCTAGAATTGCTAGGGAGTGGAGTGACCTATAAACAGAACTCAATTAGCTGAATTCAGAAATCTCCGTGTTCCTTAGCATGAACGTTTGAGTTGTTGTTGTTGCTTTTTAAACAATTTTGTATCTCAATACCTGATGCTATTCTCGAAGAGGAAGGTTTTGTCTATAGATATTATCAAGCTACATGCTTTAAAACAATTGTGCATGAAAAGTTCCTTTATCCAGCTATTCTACTGGGGTCGCTGTTTAAGTGACTAAACATGTTGCATCAGGATTAAGAATGGTAGCATCGGTGCGCCATGATTTCAGTCAAGGTGGTTAGAGCCCCCATTCCTTCAGGGAACTTTAGAGGGAGACTAAGTAGAAAGGGAGGGGGGAAATCCCTTTGCCACCCTCACTAGGAAGACTAAGTGCAACTTTGCCAATGGCTCTTGTTCCCCACTTTGGGGAAAAGATAAAAAGAATATTTGTTGCTCAGAGTTGAACTACGGGGTCCTTGGCACTCTCCGAGCTTGGTTATTTTCTTGCAGACTTATTTTATTATTTATTATGTTTTATTACCCAGTTAGGTAACATCATCAGGGCAACCAATCTCAGAGAGCACCAGGGACCGCCGCCAAAAAAATAAAAATTCCCAATTCCACCTTATTCTTTCAGGCAGCAGAAGGCAAAACTCTAACCATTTTGCAAATGTCTGCTGTGGGATAGGTGCAGGAATATACACCGCCAATCTACAAAGGCCCATAAGATAACTTGCTACTGGGGGCCAAATATTCTTTTAAAATCTACCTCCCCACACTGTTTTCTCCCTCCCCTCCACCTCCTGTAACCGTGAGGAGGAGTGAGAACTGGAGAAAACACGGGGCACGCATAAGTGCACAATTGTGCCTATCGTCCCTGTTCTATTGTCCCCATTTATTCGTACCTATTTCTTGTATTCTTACTCATGTTTATACCTATGCCTATTATCTTGTAAGCGATTGACAGATGAAATAAAATAAATAAATAAATAAAACTCCTGATCTAAACCGAATCTCCGGAGTGGCTGAAGAAACGCCACCCTTTCTAGAAGAAATACACCATTTCTAAAAATAGATCCCCGAAGACTGAAAAGTTTTTTTTGGGAGGTGGGGGGAAAGTGTTTTCTCGATCCCGCTAGAGGTCTCTTTCCAGCCTGTAATGAGAAATTGCCTGACCCCAAACCAGAGGCAGTTAATGCCATGCTAACATGTGGTGCGGTGAGCAATTTAGAGTGAAGAGTTGCGACTTTATGGTTTCTCGCTGCCCAAAAGCACTCACACAAATTACTGTATACATGGCACGCCGGGTTCACAGAGTTATAATTCACTCTCATGTACACAACCTTGAAAACATCATCCCCATGGTCTTGGGGCTAAACTGCCTATCCCCAACGGGAACATGGTTAACCAACCCTCACTAAGCAGTGGTCACTCTTGATCTCCCCTAAGTTCAACAGAAACGGCTCTCTGTTCCTTCGCCTTGCTTCCCTCCCTCCCTCCTGTTTAAGGACTTAAGGAAGGCAGACTGTACTTTGCAGCACTGTATAATACCTTCTGCGTTTCCAAGTTCTTCGGCTTGCCTTTTTTCTACAATTGTTTCGGGAACCAGAGCAAGGTACCACCTTCTTTGTTTCCAGAATGTGGGATGGAAACCTTGCTAGGAAGTTATTGCTCTGAGCACGAGCCCTGGTGGATTGATGCTGAGTTACGCATCCATCACGGTCAAAGCCAGATGTTCCTTTTGGGCAACATCTGACTTCTCTCGGGTCTGTTCAAGAATGAGGAGCTCAGCCGGTGGGTTTTCAGTAGGGCTACGAAAGGGAACAAGTGCAAATTTGGAAGCCGTGTTTAGAAGAGAGGTAGAAGAAGGACAACTGTTTCGGAAGGGAAATGGTGCGTGGCCCATGCCAAGGTTTATACAGACCTCATTCTAATCCGTGAATAGTTCGCTACAAGGGGAAAGAATCCGTGCAGATTCCACCCAGGAGTTTCTGCATCGTGAGAACAAGCCGCAACTCCCGTTACCTAGTTTGGGTAATGAAACGTCTGCCAAGAAAACAACCGAAGCTCCCAGAGCACCAAAGGACTCTTCCCTAATTCTCCTCCAAAGAAAAACCTGTTTCAAGGTTACCTTTTTCCTACATTTCATAGACTGCCTGCAATTCATCTACTAAACTGGTAACTTTATTCCCAACTTCCCGTATCACCTAACAAAGAATTAAGTACAAGCATAGAACTGCGCATCCGGCATGGCGACAAGATTGCAGGGTGGATTTTAGCGATCTGGTTAGTTCATCCTACACTCCAGTGATCTGACTGGTGTTATTAATAAGCATGGGGGGGGGCGAGGGGGCATTTGAGCACCTCATAATCGGAGCCAGGGGTCCGTTTTCCTGTTTCCTCTCAGCCCACTGTCTCTTATGTCTCTCTCCATCAGTAGTTTAACCCAAAAGTTAAATTTCCTGCTCATTGGCACAAACCCTCAACGGAGGGTTGAAAAAGCCGCGATTTAAGCGCTACGTATTTTCTCCCCAGGGCGCTCTCCACGTTTCTGGGATCCGTGCCAATGCGCCCATGACCGCCTTTTAGCATCCGAAGACTATATAATATTCCCGCTATGGTCGTTTGTAATAAAAACGCCATTTCCCAGCTCATGTAAACGTAACACACACGAGGCTCTACTCTGACACTCCCCTCCTTTCTCTCTCTCCTCCCTCCTCTCTCCCTCTCCTTCTCCCCCTTCTCTCCCCCTTCTCCCTCCCTCTCTCTCTCTCCCACTCCCTCTCCCTCCCTCTTCCTCTTCCTCTCCCTCGCCCCCTCTCTCTCTCCTTCACACACTCCCCACGTCCCTTCAGGACAGCTGTTGTTCTTTTGACACAAGGCGAAACGAGCCGTGGGACGATCGTTTTGGCCCTACCTGGCTCCCCGTTTCCCTAAAGCAGGGGGTCTCCAACCTTGGCAGCTTTAAGACTTGTGGACTTCAGCTCCCAGAATTCCTCCTCCAGTCAGGTTAGCTCAGGCATTCTGAGAGTTGAAGTGCACAAGTCTTCCACTTGCCAAGTTTGAAGACCCTTGTTCTAAAGATAAGTGCTACCCCGCCAAGTAGCTTTCCCCGATTCAAAAAGTGAAGGGAGACAGAGAGAAAAAAAAAAAAAGGGGGGGGGAGATTTAAAAAATTCAGGGTTGGTTTAGGAAAGTAATCCTCCACCCGATCCGTCCTTTCCTTCAATTCACCCCTCGGGATTTTTTTTTTATTTCAAAGGGGAAATTAAAAAAAAAAAAACCTGACTCTTGTTCTGAGCCAATCGCTTCACGAGCTGAGCAAAGGAAATCCAAGGCTGCCCGGTCCTTTTTGGAAGCTACGGCGGGGCATCCGAAGTCGAGGGGGAAGCCCGCCCCTCCCTCCCCGCCGGCTCGGGAACAGGGAAGGAAGAGAAAGAGCGACTCACAATCGGCGTCCGTTCCCGTGGCCTTCCAGGGATCGGCCGGAGGACGGCAGGCAGTAACTCAACAAGAAGACCATGAAACTCCACTGCTGGAAGTGTCTGGGGAACATGGTGGTTTGCCGGCGGATCTTCGGGACCTGCAAGGAGAAGTGGCGCTGAGCGAATGGAGCGGGACGCCAGGAGAACGGGGAGGTTTGGGGGAGGGGAGGGAAGGAGGGAGGGCGCCAGGCGTGGGCTCCCCGCCCCCAAACGCCAGCCAACCTCCCAGGCGTGGAGCAAGGGAGCGCAGAGGAGGCGCGGGACGCCCCTTCGAGGAGGAGGAGGAGGAGGAGGAAGGGGGGAAACCCTCCGGCCAGCAGGAGGGCTTCCCGTCCCGTACCTTGCTCAGATCCCGAGCTTCTACCCGCTGCGCGTCTCTGCAGCTGCCTTTCTGCCTCCCTCCCTCTGGATCGCCATGGGATGGGAAGGGGAGGAGGAGGAAGAGGCGGCCAACTTGGGAAGCCAAGAGAGGAGCAGCCACCTCGCTGCTGCCCGCCTCCATTGGGCCCTGGCAAGCGGGCAGTGGGACCACCCACAGCCCTTGGGGAAGAAGAGGCCAGGAGCGGGCGACTCGGCCCTGTCACTCACGCCGAGGATCCGGGCAGACAGGCTGAACCGAGGCACTGGGCAGAGTGGCTGCCCACCAAGAGCGTCCGAAGCTCACTCCCTGCACGCAGAAACCTAGCGCGGCAGGGGGGGTCCCGAGCTCTTTCCTTGCCCGACCGAGCCTCCGCGAGGCCAAAAGTTTGGGACCGGGAAGGTTGAAAGAAGGCAGAGTCCTCGATGGGGGGCAGGGTGGCTGCCAGAATACCTTCCCCACCAGGCACCCTGGAGCAGCAGCACCCAAGCCCCGCTACCAGCCTCGCCCTCCAGGAGCGAATAGTGCAGAATGGCCGGAACTGGGAGAAACAGCTACCTGGCCGTCCATGCATTGGACTCCCACACCTTCGAGTCCTGCCTTCCTGGCAGGGGAACGTGGCGTCAAAGTCCCAAACAGATCAACAGATCGACTCTGGGGAAGGGCTGGGTCAAGGGCCCCGCCTCGAATGCCCGGCCACACCGTGCTCAGCCCTCCCGGGTCCCCTCCGGCCAGCCAACGAGTCCAAGCAAAAGCAAGGCTGGTCCAGTGACTGTGGCTGGGGAGAGAACCCCCTCCCGTTATTCTTCCCAGGGCCTGTACAAAAGTGTTGGGAGGGCGGCAGGTGGTACATCCTCTGCGGCGCCCCCGCCCGCCAGCTGTGCTCAGCTGGAGACTGGCCAGCCCCCCCCAAGCCCAATTCTTCCACGAGGCCCGTCTGGCTGAGCAAAAGCCGCCCAAGGGCTCTGCAAAGCTTAACATCCCTTATCAGGGTGTCGCGTGTAGATCACGGCGCCCTCCAAGTAAGACCCTGGAAAACGAGGCCACGGCGAAGCACAGGCTGCCCTCCCCGAGTGGCTGTCTGGCTGGTTGGCGAGGGGCGGGAGGTGGATGGGAGGCTTCGGTTCTCTGAGGAGCTGCCAGCCTGTGCGGTCAAGGGCCGCCCCTCCCCACTCCGTGCCAGAGAGGCAGTCGGGTCAGCGCAGCCTTCTTGGCCTTTTGAACAGGAGGACCGCCGAAGGGCCGGTTCGCCGCCCAAAAGGCGAACCGTGCGAAGACTTCGCAGCCCTCGTCCGCCTGGCGTATCGTGTGAACGCTCCCGACGTACAACTGTTCCCTGTATTCAGCCTAGGGCGAATAGAATCTACCTTTATTTCGGTCATAGACCAGCAATAGACATCACGATTTACACAAGTACATTAACAGTGGATAATAACATCCCTGTTAAGAAAATACGTGTTCTCGAACAGTTTTTGTAAAAAAAATATTATAAATAGTGATGTCTATTGCTGGTCTATGACCGTAATAAAGTTCTATTCTGTTCTGTTCTATTCTAGTCCACTTCAGTCCATATTTTCTATTCTATTCTATTCTATTCTATTCTATTCTATTCTATTCTATTCTATTCTATTCTATTCTGTTCTGTTCTGTTCTATTCTATTCTATTCTCGTCCAGCGCGTCATGAGAACACAGCTCTCCAGCTCCCCAACCCGACACAGAAAGGAATTTTCGGGCTCAACTTATCTCTCGGACCGCGTTCAGACGTTGGCTGGCTTCTCTGACCTAAGAACCTCGCGCGCCCTGGCGCAAACGTCCCGAGAATCTGGAGGGAGGGGGGGGGTTATAATATCTCGTGACTAGCTCGGAAAGCGGTCTGCCCGATTTGCCGGTCCGTGTGACCGGCAGGGGCGAGTGCCTTGCAAAGAAACCGTAAGACTTAACAAGAGCTGGAAGAGACTCCGGAGGTCATCTAGTCCAACCGGCCGCCTCCCCCGCTCGAGCAGGAGAATCTCTATTCCCAATATTAGCCTCCACCTAGGATCGAACTTCTAAGCCTCCTGACTGTGAGGGCGAGAGCTCCAAAATGAAGACCCGCTTCTTGGTCCGCCGGAGGCCGACGGATCTCTTTTGGCGGGGCTGTGCCTGGCCCTCTAAAAAGGAATGGCATCGTTTCCCCCTCTCAGCATCCCTCGCTGCGCCCGTCCCGTCCATTCCTTCCCACGCTGCGCCCCATGGGTACCACTCGATGCTGGGCACAGAGAGTCACCAAACAACCGGCGGGGGAAGCATTGGGCGTTTGGGAATCAATTCAGTCAAACCGTGGGGACGCGCACCCCGTTTTCCCCCCGCTCTCCAGCCTTCACCTTTGCCATGGCCGTCCCTCCTCTTCTTCCTCCTCTTCCTTGCGCGCTCGCCCCTTCAGAGCAGGGCAGGGCAGGGCGTCTCTCCGAGGCGGGACGGGAGGGTTTCTTTCGCAGTGGGTCAAGCTTGAGCTGTCGGGGGGCGTCTTCTCCCCTCCCTTCCTTATCTCCAGAAAGGGACTCGAGCGGAGCAGGTGCGCCTCGTCGCTCCCTCTCGGAACCTACTGGAGGAGCCAGGCGGGATCGCGAGCCTTTGTAGGACCCCGGCCGGGGGTGGGGTAGGTGGGGGTGGGGGCTTGGGTGGGCGAGACCCCCTCCCTCGCCTTAAGCCTCGAGAGGAACCGGCCCGCGCACCCCGCTAGGGTTCAGCCAATCGCGGCGCGAGGGGAGGGGCTGTCTCGCTGGGCCATTGGTCGAGGCGCGCCAGCTCGGGATCGGCGGGGGTGGGGGGGGAGGGGGGCGGGATCCTCTATCGGGTTTTCCACCTGCCTGCCTGCCTTGCGCGCCGAGTCCCGATGGGGAGGACAAGGGCGCTTCCCACCCCCAACCCCTGCTGCTCCGCTGCCAGATCGCGGTTCTGGGACTGGATCCTAGAATTGGAAAAGTCGGGAGGGGGCTTAGAGAGCATCTAGTCCACATACACCCCGCCCCTCCCACCTTGCAGGGACAGTAGCACAGCCTCACTAATGGGGGGGGAGGGCTACCCAACCGATCCGTCCCCTTTTTAGGGGGGATATGGAGAAGGGGCCCTTTCGAAGCTTGGACTCGGGAAATTGAGGCTAACTCTTAGATCCAATTGAGGGGCGTCCCGAAGCAGATAACAGATAATCAGAGTTGGAAGGGAGCTTGTAGGTCATCTAGTCCAACCCCCCCGCCCAAGCGGGAGACCCTACACCATGTCTGACAAATGGCAGCCCAATCTCTTCTTGAAAGTCTCAAGTGATGGTGCTCCCACAACTTCCGAGGGCAAGCGAAGGGAAGGGGCTTCACATTTTGAATCCGTGCGGGGTTGCGCGTGTCATAGATCTGGATGCTCCCTTTCATTTCCCTCCTTTTGCCTGACAGGGTCTAACACATTGCCCGCCAGAAAGGGGGAATTTCTGAATTCGGGGAAACCTTCTCCCCCAAACAGGCGGGAGAGGCAGCCCGCTGTCCTGGGTTTCCCCAAAATTTCAAACCTCAGGCTCTTAACGCGGCAGCGTAGGTGTCAGCACGGGGCTCGGCGGCGCTGCCTACTCTTAGAACTTTACACAAGCAAGCAAAGTGGTTGTACCTCTGACACTCTCTCTCTCTCCCTCCCTCCCTCTCTCTCTCCCTCCCTCCCTCCCTCCCTCTCTCTCTCTCACACACACCCCGGGAGAATCTTTGACTTGGGGGGCATTTGACGCCTTGCAAAAATGTCGGTTGATTTCTCACTCCTGCTAGGAAGGGATTGTTCTCCCACGGGTAGCCTGCTGTGATCAGCCACTCTTCCCCCTCTCTTCCTCCCTCCCCCACCCCCGCTATTCCCGTAAACACGAGGGAGGGCCTCCTGCCCCCCCCCTTGCTTTGCATTGTAAAACAGGTTGCCCCTTTTCCGAGGATGAAGAATCGGGCCGCACTTGCTGGAACCTGAATGGTGTTGCTTATCGTCCCCAAGGGTCGTTTTCGTGCAACACGCTCTGCTGTGGTATGTCTAGCAACAGGTGGGAGAACGGAGGGAGGGAGGGAGGGAAGAAGGAAGGAAGGAAATAAGGAAGGGGAAAGGAAGAGAGGAGAGGAGAGGAAAGGAGAAGAGAGGGGATGGGAGGGAAAGGGAAAGGGGGAGGGAAGGGAAGAGCAGGGAAAGGGAAGAGGAAGAGAAGGAAGGGAAGGGAAATGGGGAGGGGAAGGAAAGGGAAGGGAAGGAAGGGAAGGGAAACGGAAAAAGAGAAGGAAGGAAGAGCAGGGAAAGAGAAAGGAAACGAAAGGAAAGGAAAGGAAAAGTATTTTATCAAGTTTTTTTTTTTAAATCTGGTCCACAACATACATCCTGCATGTCTTTTAATGAACCTCTTTCAATCTTGAGGAAGATTGAAAGCGTCGGTTATATTTCATTTGGAAAACCCGTCCCTTCTATTTTTAGCTGGTGCCGAGTGCTGTTGGCATTCATTGATTGTGCAGACCGGGGACGTGGCCAAATCCCAAAGGAGTTGCGTGCAAGAAAAAACACGGAGCGCAGGAGAGCGAGCGAGCGAGCGAGCGAGAGCGCCTTGGGCCCGCTGGTGAGACCCAGTGAGCTGTCCATGGTGGTTACAGCCCGGGGCTAATCCGCAGATGTTGTAGGCAATTCACTCCTTCGTGTGTTAACACCGCGACAGGCTGACAACCTGGGAGACAAGAGCCTTTAGGAGCGCTGAAACGAGCATCGTGTACTAGTTGCTGAACCTCTTTAGGTTCTACCTGGGAGACTGATTAATATGCGATCCAAACCGTTTCTCCATGCTCTTTTCTTATAGCTGGGCTATCTGGGAGCAATTTCTCCCCATGACTCAAGAATTTATGGAGGAAACCCAAATGGCTATCTCCATCTCTCTTGGCCTTAATACACCCCATCTTTGGTGAATCCTCCCCCCCCCCCTAATTAAAAACATATTTCCACTCGTTACAGCCTGTTCCTAACCAGGGGTGGGATTCACATTTTTTAACAACTGGTTCTGTGGGTGTGGTTTAGTTGGTGAGCGTGGCTTGGTGGTCATGTTATTGGCTGGGCATGGCCAACTCAATATCACTCACATCGAGGCATGCATCTCCTCGCCTGGCCTCTCGTGACTGTAGGGATGCTGCAACAGTTGTAAGTGTGCAAAATGGTCATAAGTCACTTTTTTCAGGGCCATTGTAACTTTGAATGGTCACTCCACACAAAGCAAAGTACCAGCAAAGGAGGGGAAATAACTCCAGATACGTTCCAGAGACAGGAGGTCTAGTTCTGCCAAGAATGTAATAAGGATTAATGGAGGGGCAGTTTCTGTAAGCAACATCACTAGAATGTAAGGAATGTCTTCCTTACAGGATTAGGCCAGTAATTTCTTCTAACAACTGGTTTTCCTAACTGCTTAGAATGTTAACAACTGGGTCTAGTGAAGAGGTGCGAACTGGTAGATTCCCACCCCTGTTCCTAACGGTGTTCGCTCACATTGACATATTCCTAAATATGTAGGTCCGTGATGGCGAACCTATGGCATGTGTGCCAGAAGTGGCATGCAGAGCTACTTCTGCCGGTACGCGAGAGGTCACCTGGAAGAGCCGCACTGCACTTGCCTGTGCCCCTGCCAGCCAGCTGATTGTCAGGTATCTGCTGTGCATGCATGTGGGGAGAGGTGCATGTGAGAGATGCGCACGCATGCACAGAGGCATGTGGAGTATGGGGGGTTGTGTGCACATGCGCAGAGGCATGCAGTGCACACACATGAGATTGCACACACATGCTCAGGGAGTGGGGATAGTCAAGTGTGCATTGCACCATGGGTGCAGGCACGTGAGCGCACTTTTGGCATGCAACATGGAAAAGGTTAGCCATCACTCATGTAGGTTATTACTAAGTATTGTTACAGTTATTTCTGCATTCAATTTTAAGGCATCTATTCATATATTTACATAATTATTTACATAGTTATACACAGTATTATTTCATCTTACCATAACTCCTACCTTTCTTTCATTTATCTACTTTACGTTTACCTTCTAGCCATTTGTACCATAGGGTTCCAGATCTCATAATACTCTGTTTCTTCTCTCTCTTTCATTTCCATTGATAGCATTTCCATCTCTCCACATTCTAAGCCTTTTTTCTTATTATCATTGTGTCGGAAGGAATATTATCACCTTTCCAATTCTGCACATAGGCAATTCTTGCTGCAGTTATTATATGGAGTGTGATATACTGAAAATTTTTTGGCCATTTTTTATCTCTTAATATACCCGATAGAAATATCTCTGGTTTCAATTCAATTTTCTGTTTTATAATTTCTTCAAGCCAATTCTTAATTTTGAGCCAATAATTCTTAGCTTTAGGGCAGGTCCACCACATATGGAAAAAAGTTCCCTGTTCACGATCACACTTCCAACAGTTTGCAGATCTGTTAGTGAATCCTATTGTACCACGGCAGGCATCTCTTATCAGTGTCCATTCTACTCCACTTGGAATTTCTTCAATTCCTTCTTCACTTTTCTCTCTTTTTCTATATTCCCTTCTCCACACGGGTATTTTCAGGACCTAACCTTTGGTCCCTGTCTCTGGGAAAGGAGCATAATAGTATTCAACACAGATTTCTAATTGGATTTCTAATTGCCGTTGACTCTTCCTTTCCTTGTGAAATCTTCCTTTGGTTGCTGTCTCAACAGGAGGAAACTGGCCATAAATTCACAGCACGATGGGAAGTGAATTGCTTCACTCTCTGAAATTTCATTTGTTGGGAAACAGCCATTTGGGAGCAGGAAGGAGCTCTGCAGATCTTTGGTCCCTCTTCACTAAGTCAAGTCTGTGCAAGTAAAGATGGAGTAAAAGGCTGCTCTTAATCCAGAGTAATTAAAACCATATAATACAGATGAGGTTGGCTATGACAATGTGTGCATGTGTGTGCCTATATACCAACGCACAGCAAATTCCTGAAATTACATTCTACCTTTGTGTTGTCATCTAAAACACACCATTGTTATCCTTTGCTGTGTCAGGACAATTTTAGAAGAACATGAGCATTGCTCTATTCAAGAAAGCATCTTTGTTTCCCCACAATGCAAGAGAGGATATGAAAGGGATAGAGGTAGCAAGGATGACGGCAAAATGGACTGATCTAATCAAAGAGAAGGATTTATCTAGAGTTGTTTCTACTTGGAAACCATTTCTGGACTTTTTTGCTTGAAACTAATAAAAAATAAAATAAAACTTTTGATTTTAGGTTTTGATATTAGGATGATTTCGTCATGATAGATATGGTTTGAAATGTTGTGAAGGGTCATGACAAAGGTTGCAATTGTATTTCTTTTTTTGTATTTTATTGCACTGCAAACAGTCAGAAGTCATCTCTCTCTCTCTCCCCCTTCCCTCCCTCTCTCTCCCTCTTCCCTTCCTCTCCTTCCCTCTTTCTCAATCTTCTTCTCTCTCTCTCTCCCTCTCCCTCTCTCTCCTTCTCTCTCCTTCTCTCCCTGTCTTTCTCCCACCCTCTCCCTCCCTCCCTCTCTCCTCTCTCTCTCTCCTAATTTTTGTTTCTTCAGTGTTTTATCTTATAATGAAATGTAATAACATTTATGGAAGAAAAAAGGAAAGTATCTTGGTTTGTCATGGCTGCAGGGTAGAAGAACTGTAAAACCTGGCATCTTTGAAGGACTGTATTTTGGTCATCTTTGGGAACTATTTTTAAAGGCCCACCCAACATCCCAACTGCAGTGTGAATATTCTCAGTGGTGGCACCAGGTGTGTCGAATGTCACGATTAGACTATCTTTAGAGCAGCTTGTGAACATTAAGCAAGAGCAAACACCTTAGTAGAAATAAAACCAATACAATTTACTTCTCCTGAGTGTGGGTGTGTCACTGTCGGTACAGTGCATTTCCTCCTAGTTGATGGGATGTGGCATGTTGGTTTGAAGACAGTCATGAAATTAGAATTCCTAGCTTGCATAGGTTAGCATGGGAATAGTTGGGTCAAACTGAGGCTGTGCTCTGGGACAGCTGTAGGATATGATACAAAGGGTTGAGATGGTAGTTGCAATAGTGTGATTGAATCTCTGCCTGTTTTTTTTTTTTTTTTTTAATGTGTGGCTCACATAAAAGTAGGGACAGGCTTCAGTTGCATGGTTGTGTCCAACATCTTGGAACTGGATATGTCTAGTCTGATGAAAAGAAGGACCAGGGGTGACACAATAGCAGTGTTCCAATATTTGAAGGGATGCCACAAAGAAGAGGGGGGTCAACCTATTTTCCAACACACCTGTGGGCAGGACAAGAAGCAATGGATGGAAACTCATCATGGAGAGAAGCAACCTGGAATTAAGGAGAAACTTCCAAACAATGAGGACAATTAACCAATGGAACAGATGTTGCCTTCAGACGTTGTGAGTGTTTCATCATGGGAAGTTTTTTAAGAAGAGACTGGACAGCCCCTTCTCTGGAAAGGCATGGGGGTCTCCTGCTTGAGAAGAGAGTTGGACTCCAAGATCCTTCCAACTCTGTGATTGTGTTCTGGTGTTCTGTTATTTTGTGGTCCTCATCAACATTCCTCAAGAGGAGGAAAAACAGGAAAGCATTTTTCAACAGAAGGGTCTATGTAGAAGCCATAAGGACATCATGATCCATGATGTAGATCTTCAAGTAGCCCCATTTATGAACCACCACCCCCCAAAAAAAGAATCTCCAAGGATGATATTCATATTTGGGCCAGAAGCTTTAAATGTACCTGAGCTTGTATGGGAGATATTTCTTATTTTTTTCTGGTCGCAAAATCTAGTGCATAATGCAAGTCTTATCAGCCTAAATCAGAGGAAATGATTTTTTGTTTTTACTTCAAAGGATAGGGCATAAACTGATATAATCAGTGATGACAGAAGTTCTGTGGAAGAGCAAGCTGTCCCTTTTGCAATCATTATGGAAAATGAGTTGCATTCTTCAAGCAGCATGAGTGAGAACTCGTTGCCACCTCATGTAGCCTCTCCATGTCTCTTCTTGTTCCTGTAACCAATTTTGAATTTGAAAGAGGAGAAGACATTGTCTGCCTTCTGTGTTTCCTTTGGACACTAGATTTTATTAGTGTTTTTGGTGGGGGAGGGGCAGGGAGGGAATTTCATAGGCAGCCACAGTGTAAAGATAGGTATATATATATATATATATATATATATATATATATATATATATATATATATATATATATATATATATATATATATATATATATATATATATATATAATTTTAAAACATGAAACAGGCATAGAATCTGAGATTTCAACTGCCAAGAGTCCTCACATATTTTCAGACACTTTATCATACAGTCTTGTGAGAATGGTTATCCTGAACTTCTCATATTTTATTTGCAAAACAGAATAATAGAGTTGGAAGGGACCTCAGAGATCTTCTAGTCCAACCCCCTGCTCAAACAGGAAACCCTATATCATTTCAGACAAATGGCTGTCCAATCTCTTCTTAAAAACCTTCAATGTTGAAGCACCCTCAACCAAGGGTGGGATTCTACCAGTTCGCACCTATTCGCTAGAACCGGTTGTTAACATTCTAAGCAGTTCGGAGAACCGGTTGTTAGAAGAAATTACTGGGCTAATCCTGTAAGGAAGGCAGGAAGGAAACATTCTGCTGTTGCTTACAGAAACTGCCTCTTCGTTAACCCTTATTACGTTCTTCGCAGGACTAGACTTCCTGTCTCAGGAACTTCTCTGGAGTTTTTTCCCCTTCCTTTGCAGGTACTTTGCTTGTGTGGAGTGACCATTCAAAGTTACAATGGCCCTGAAAAAAGTGACTTATGACCATTTTTCACACTTAAGACTGTTGCAGCATCCCCACAGTCATGAGAGGCCAGGCGAGGAGATGCGTGCCTTGATGTGAGTGATATTGAGTTGGCCACACCCAGCCAATAACATGACCACCAAGCCACGCCCACCCAGTCACATGACCACCAAGCCATGCCCACCACCTAAGCCACGCCCACAGAACTGGTTGTTAAAAATTTTGAATCCCACCCCTGCCCTCAACCTCTGGACGCAAGCCATTCCACTGTTTAATTGTTCTAACTGTCAATAAATTTCTGCTTATTTCTAGATTGATTCTGTCCATCATAAGTTTCCAGCCATTGTTTCTTGTCCTGCCCGTCAAGCCATACCCACCAAGCCACACCCACAGAACCAGTAGTAAAAAAAAAATGAATCCCACCACTGGACTGCAAGACGATCCAACCGGTCAGTCCTAGAAGAGATCAACCCTGACTGCTCTTTAGAAGGCCAGATCCTGAAGATGAAACCCAAATACTTTGGCCACCTCATGAGAAGGGAGGACTCCCTGGAGAAGAGCCGGGAATGATTGAGGGACAAAGAAGAAGAAGGGGATGGCAGAGAATGAGGTGGCTGGATGGAGTCCCTGAAGCAATTCGCGTGAGCTTAAATGGACTCCAGAAGATGGTAGAGGACAGGAAGGCCTGGAGGAACATTGTCCATGGGGTTGTGATGGGTCGGACATGACTTCGCAACTAACAACAAAAGCCAAGATGTAGACTTTACTTTAACTAAACAATTTGGAACAGTTTCTGTTACTAAGAATACCACAATAGATCAGCACTTTAAGAACTGAACACCTGGCTTGCACAGGCTGATTGTAGAATACCGTTTTCTCCTGAGCACTGTGAGAAAAATCCAAATAGCCTGATCTCATATGTCAATCTGCATGTCAACTAATTATGACTATTGTTCTGTGCAATTGCCTCAGAGACGGGCTCAAATGAAAAACATCAGTTCACAAACTGGGTTTACTTGATTAGATACCTTTTCCAAGTGTCCCTAAAACAAACAGCAAATGTAACTCTAACCTTCACGTTATTATTTTTGTTTTTAGCTACCATGACTTTAAAAAATTGCATTAAATGTTAAAAGAGGCGAAAAACATTATGTAGGCCTTAAAACATTTTGTTCGTTTGGTATGTCCTGACCTCTGGGAAACACACCCATGCACTAAGAGAGATCTCCCTCAAGATATCTCCATGGGGAGGAGATTTAAAAAAAAAAGTTAAGGTGGCATCCTCAATAGTAGAAGTGAAGCCTGTTGTGTGTAGGACACATGTAACAAAAGGAGCAGGGCTTTCATTGCATGGATGCGGCTGCTATATTAAGTTTGTTTGTTTATCTAGGGTATGGCATACAACGTCAGGGGAATCTACACATGCTAGACACAATGCAGTCCTCAACAGCCTTAATTGCTAATTTATTTTGTTCAGCACTTGTGTGTCTACCTTGGTGCACCATGGAGGGGGTGGTGGTCTAAGTTTACACCAATTAACTAGCGACACTCGGGTTGCTGGCTATCCAGGCTACTCTGCCATCCTTGTCTTGCCTCGTGTCACAATAATAGAATAGAATAGAATAGAATAGAATAGAATAGAATAGAATAGAATAGAATAGAATAGAATAGAATAGAATAGAATAGAATAGAAAATGGAATGGAATGGAATAGAATAGAATAGAATAGAATTACAGAGTTGGAAGGGACCTTGGAGGTCATCTAGTCCAACTTGGAGGTCATCTAGTCCAACTCTCCCACCCAAGCAGGAGACCCCACACCATTTCTGATAGATGGTGGTCCAATCTCTTCTTGAAGACCTCTAGTGATGAAGTTCCCACAACTTCCAAGGGCAAGCTGTTCCATGGTTGGATTGTTCTCACTGTCAGAAATTTTGTCCTTATTTCCAGGTTGAATCTCTCCTGTTCAGTTTCCATCCATTTTTTCTTGTCTGGACTTCCGGTACTTTGGAAAATAGCCTGACCCCTTCCTCCTCTCTGTGGCAGCCCCTCAAATATTGGAAGACTGCTATCCTGTCTCCCCTGGTCCTTCCCTAGACTAGCCAAGCCCAGTTCCTGCAACCGTTCATTGTATGTTTTAGCCTCCAGTCCCCTAATTGTCTTGCTTGCTCTTCTCTGCACTTTTTCTAAAGTTTCTAGACTTTCTCCTTGTATCTGGCCAGGTTTGGTGTTGGCTTCTACTCTATGTACACACAAATGCAGCTAGGTTTCTCCACCCCCTCAAGTGATACCCATTTATTTACTCACAATATTGTGTGCATTCAAACTACTGGGTGGGCAGGAGCTAAAGGTCAAGTGACAGAAGCTCACTCCATCTCCCAGAGCTGGACTTGAACCTCTTGAGTGCAGACCATTTTCATCCAGCAGTTCCAGTGTCATTAAACCATTGCGCCGCTGCCATGCCCCTTGCTATATTCAGTTTTACATGCTAACGCAAGAGTCTTCAAACTTCAGAGCTTTAAGATTTGTGGACTTCAACTCCCAGAATCCCCTCTCCAATCATGTTAGCTCAGGAATTCTGGGAGTTGAATTCCACAAGTCTTAAACTTGCCAAGTTTGAAGACCTTTGTGCTAACACAGTGGATTCCACTTCTTTACCGCTTGTTCTACCACTTACATTTTTACAACCAGCTGAATCCTGGAATCTTCCTCTTTAAGGAAGATTTACTGAAAGGGCAACTCATTAACATCCTTGGGTTTTAACAGCTGGTAGTTATTGTTTTCCCCCCCTAGCAATTTAGTGGAACAGGTTCTAGCAAGGTTAGGAGGGTAAAAAGGTGTGCTTTGCTTGAACTTTCTATGTCTTCTCTGACATGTTGTAGTATTTAAGTAGAAAGTAAATCTGCTTCGATAGGGGAAGGAGGTTTTTTAACTGTATTAGGGAAATGTCTCTGTGGACAAGGATGCGTATTGTTTTGAAAATGTGAGCTCATGACTTTCTGGATAAGGATTTTACCACTTAACCCTCTGCAAGGGCATTGTTGTATCCCTATGAATGTGGGGCCATGTTTAATTGGAGCCCCCCAAAGTCTTCTCGTTGAGTGAAAACAAGCTATCGAAGGGTCTTTTGAAACCAACTTGGCTCAATGTCATATAACAAACAATGCAATGTTTTCAAGTGATGGAACTGATTAGCAAGTGAGTGTTTTTACAAAGTTTCCCTTTTATTGTTGATGGCATGGATGTATGTTAGTTCTTCCTTAAGCCCATAAGTCTTTTTCCAAGTTCATGGAATACTAAACAAGCAATTAATTTTAGTGGTTTGTGCTGCTTTTGGTCTCTACAAATGTTTAATACAATGTTTGAAGTCATCGCTGCTCCAGAGGTTTCCATAGTGTTTGTCCTGTTTTCTTTGTAATGTGCGTTACAATCTTTGCTATTATATTTTTATTGTTCCTTTCAGTGGGACTTGATCATAAGGTCAATTTGAAAATGTGTTGAGGCTGATTCATAACTGAACTCCCATTTAGTTACAAGCCGCGTTTTATATTTTATATCTTGCCCTTCCCCGCCTCCTTGGAAAAGAGTGCGATGTGTTCTATATACAAGGCATTTACGAGGCATATACAAGGATGTTGTGCCTTTACTTGTGCTTTTAGATTATTTATTTATTTAGCACAGTGGTTGCCAAACAGTGGGCTGGGGATCACTGGTGGTCCACGAGAAAATTTTGGTGGTCCGCAGAGAAATGTCATCCCTAAAGCAACCCCCCAAAGCAATCCAGGCTGCGCAGGAACACAAGGCTGTGCCACCCACATGGCCCACGGGAACACAAGGCTGGCATTGCTTGCATTGTGAACAACACAAGGTAGTGAGGGGAGGGGGAAAAAAGGTGGAGGGGGAACTTGCCCCATGCGCCCCACACACCTGGCCTGGCCACCAGGCTGCTTCTTTCCGCTTCTTTCTTCTTCTGCTTTTGGCTGCACGCAAGGAAAGCAGTGAAAGTCTTTCTTTCTCTCCCCCAAACTCCACCAGAAATGAGTCTTTGGGACACTGCAAGGCATCCTACTCCAAGAGGCTGCGCTGGCACAAGAAATCTCACAAAGACTCATTTCTGGTGGAGTTTAGGGGAGAGAAGGAAAGACTTCTGCTGCTTTTGCTGCTTTCCTTGCATGAAGCCAAAAGTCTCTCTCTCTCTCCCCCTGAGAATGGAGCTGGAGCTGGTATCCCGAGATCCCAAATAAAGAATGAAAGATCGGTAGGAAAATGGGATGGGGAATTTTCCTGCAGACTGTTTTTTTTTGTATTTTCCCAGGGTCTCTGGTCCATGGGATTTAAAAGTATGAGTTTGGTGGTCACTGAAATCCAAAAGGTTGGTGACTCCTGATTTAGCACATGGCAAAAAATGTTAAAAGGCACAGCATCGCAGTTGCATTCTCCATGAGCAAATATGAAACCAGTTACTCTATATACAGAGTTAAAGGTAGAGGCTATTTGTAGAGTCAGTGCATCAAGGGTCTTCAAACTTGGCAGGTTGAAGACTTGTGGACTTCAACTCCCAGAAGTCCTGAGCTAACGTGGCTGGAGGAGGAATTATGGGAGTTGAAGTCCACAAGTCTTAAAGTTGTCAAGTTTGAAGACCCCTGCAATATGTGATGGAGTTGCATACGGAAAGGGTTTCTCTGATATGTACTTCGAGAGCCACAATATGTCCCACAATATATCCCATTGTCACTTTGTAGCACCACAACTTCATTCCAAAGAGAAGAGCTTTCCCCATTTATGGAGGAGACTGGTGCACCTGCCAGGTTAAATCCTAATCCTATTGAGCAGTGACCATGTCTTACGGGAGAGATTGAATCCTTTTGGTTCAGATGTAAAGCAGGGAATGTTGTGACTCTTTGGAGGAGGACCATGCTGGCATCCAGGCCTGAAGCAGATTGAAGCTGTTATTCAGCAAGTTTTTGACTGTCCTAATGGGTGGATATTTGAAGCGTTTGTTTATAGCATCAGAAATATCAGCCTTGATTGGCAGGTGAATATTACTAATTATTTTCATATGCCTTCACAGTGGAACTTTCCCCCTTCGTAGATGTGGTGGAGGAATATGGCTCAAAACTGGTAACCAGAAAGTGGGGATGGATCTTAGTGTGGCCAATATGATGCCCATAGTTATTTACTCCTGTAGTTCCTATTTGAGGGTCTTGCATGCTAGCCTTGAATGTTATCAGTTGATAAAGGGTCTAGGAGCTAAACTGTAGGATGAATGATTGAGGGAACTAAGCATGTCTAGTTTAACAAAGAGAAGGACTAGGGATGATAATGATAATGGTCTTCCAGTACTTAAGGGGGCTATCACAGAGAAGATGGGGATCAACCTATTCTCCAAAACACATGAGGACAGGACAAAAATAATAGGTGGAAGATTATTAAAGAGAGAAACAAATGTGATGACCCAAAGGGGCGTGGCACAAAGGCAACACAGTCAGTTAATCAGTAGGAGTCCCTTTATTAGCTCCAACTTTGCCCCCTGGTTACTTTTTGTCCCCTGGTTACCTATCCTACCAGGAACAGCCTTTGGCAGCAGAGAATCAAGTTCAAAACATGGTCAACAAAAACTGTAACTATAAGTCTGATCAAGGCAAAATGAGGTAATTAGTCCAGCAGGGGAGGAGCAAGAATTCCAGATGGGAATAACTCAACACAGTTGGGAGGATGCCAGAAACACAGATAACCAAAGTCAACACTCATGTTTGCTCCCAGCAGCTGCTTCACTCAGCATGCTTCTCTTTTAAACTCTCTTCCCAGCTGTGGCTAATGAAGGGAATCAGGGCCCTTTCCTCCCCCATAAGCCATGCAACCCACATTGCTCTCTTCTCCATTTCTCCCTGCGTGCCCTAGGATGAAGAGGGGGTGGGCCTGGATCTTCCTCTGAACTCCCTCTCCCTTGTTCTACCTCTTTCCTGCTCTGCCCAGCTGGATTTTGCCCTTCCCCAGTTTCCTCCACAGCCAATGGAGCCATACTCCCACCCCCTGTCAGCTGTTTGTCCAATGGGGGCATGACAAATCTAGAACTAAGGAGAAATTTCTTGTCAATGAGAACAATTAATCAGTGGAACAGCTTATCTCTGGAAATTATGGGTGCTCCACCACCAGAGATTCTCAACATGAGATTGGAGAGCCATTTGTCCAGAATCCTATAGGATCTCCTCTACTTGAGCAAAGGGTCAACAAGAAGTCCTCCAATGTTCTTTCCAACGCTATTATTTTACATTCTGTTCTGTGTTCTTTGGGCTAAATTGCCAAGTTCTTAGTTGATTGTCCTGCATATTATTAGCCTCCCCTTATTTTTGTAATAAATTGTGTTCGCTGATTATTTTTCATCTCTGGACTTCTGGGATGCATAAGCCTGTTCAATAAACTACAGTAATAACATCCTGAGAATCTTGGAATTGTTGGAGGCCTCAATGTTGACAGATGGGATTTGACTGCTAAGGCCATGGACTGAATTGCCTCAACAATGGGCTGGAATACAAGAGTGGGCTGCACTTCAGAAGTAACAAAAAAAAATGTGTTTGGCCACAACCTGAAGACTTTGATTTTAGGAGGACTTTCAACTAGATTCTCATGGGATGGACATAGAATCAGTGGTGGGATTCAACCGGTGTAACAACTGGTTTGGTGAACACGCGTGCAGGGTTTTTTAAAATCACCTATTTTAGCTGTAAAACCAGTGGTGAGATTCAATTTTTTTACTACTGGTTCTGTGGGTGTGGCTTGGTGGGCATGGCACGGCTTGGTGGGCATGGCATGGCTTGGTGGGCATGGCAGGGGTAGGATACTGCAAAATCTCCATTCCCTCCCCACCCCACTAACCTGTTTTCCAGCTCCGTTCTCCTGTGCAGGGCAACAAAAGAAGACCTAGCCAATCAGCTGGGACTTGGGAGGCAGAGAATAGATGGGGGCAGGGCCAGTCAGAGGTGGTATTTGCCAGTTCTCTGAACGACTCAAAATTTCCATTACCAGTTTTCCAGAACTGGTCAGAACCTGCTGAATACCACCTCTGTCTAAAATGTATCATCTACTGCAGCCTCGGTGAGTAAAACAGCTGAGGTGCGGCAATGTCATGCCCCTGGTGGAGACTGACTCTGAGGGAGAGAAGGAACAGCTGACAGGGAGTGGAAGGGTGGCTCTGGAGGTTGTGGAGGAGGCTGGGGAAGGGCAGAGTCTGGCTGAGCAGTCAGAGGAGGACCCAGGCCCATCCCCTCTCCATCCTAGGGCATGTAGGGAGGAGAGGATAAGGGAGAAATGTGATCTACGGGAGAGGAGAGGGCTTTGATCCTCTTTATGGGCTGCAGTTGTGACAACTGGATAAGAGGACGGACATGCATACGGGCCAGTGCTGGAAACAAAGCATGGAAATATCTCTAGTTTATGGTTCCTCTCTGAATTTGGCATCCTTCCCAGTCTGTGTTATCTGTGGACATCCTCCAGCCCTTATCTTGCCTGGTTTGTGTTGCTTTTTTCCTTCTTCTTGTAACTGTTTGTGTGGGAGTTTTTGTCTTGCGTCAAGAATATTCAGAGCTTGGAAGCAAAGTGAAGGAATAAAAGGGACTTCACCTGTTTTCTGTGACTGTGTTTGTTTCCTACCCCACCCTGGGTCATCACAGGCAATCTACTGGGCTGTGTGAATCAGGTGGGCTGCAAAATATGGAAATATAGGACATACTAGGGCAGGTGGGGGTGAGTGGGGCCAACTGATCACCAGAACTACCAGTTTGCCCGAACCAGTCCAAACCGGTAACAGCCCACCCCTACATGGAATCCTTGATGAAAGGACCTGAGATGAAGGCTGCCCTAAAGCAAGTCAGAGTGCCATAGTATTCCTGCCGTAAATCAGTAGAACTAAAAAACAACAGGTAATGGAACTTTATCTCCCTTTCAAATTGAAAATTAGAGTTGGCTTTCTCCCTCACTTTTCCTGGAAACATTGAATTCCTTCTCGGCTCGGGGAAGCTCAGATACTAGCTTATACATAAGCGTCTTTTTTTAGCAAAGTCTCTGGGAAGGTAAACATATGTGAATGTTTACATCAAGAAAAAATCCTGCTGGAAGGTGCTAAAAACTACCTTGAAATATTGGAAAGGCTCTCAGGGTACATTTTAACTAAAATGAAAGCAGGCTATTGAAAGCATCCCCTGTATGCGTTATGATTTGTGGTATATTTGGGGATCCAAGAAGCTAGTTTCAATTGCATCATGGTACCAACACAGGATGCAATGAGATGGTCAACTTTTGGGGACTGAAATGCCGGCTAAGTTTTTGTTTTTTTTAATGGCAAAGCAAAAAAAGAAAAGTAATTGAAGGAGGAATCTATGGATCTATAGGGCTATTTGTGTTGAGCAACAACTGTGTGAGAAGACCTCCTGTGGAAAGTAGCAAAGGCTGTGTGAAGGATTTGGAGATCTATCACTTGAGCTGCTGACATAATTAATGATTTCATTAAGGCTGTGAAAGGAACCACTTGTATTCCTTCTGGCATGGAGAAGGCTGCTTCATGTCTTCATTCAGGCTGCTTTTGCCGAATCTAGAATGTTGGATCTCCAAGTACCAAAGGGACAGCCAAATAGACAGATTCTCCAACATATCAAGAGCCAGGAGCAGAAATAGCTACCAAGGAGAACATCTTGCTCGGGAATTATTTATAACTTCCAAACAATAAATACAAATGTTTTCCTTCTCCTTCTCCTTCTCCTCTTCCTCCCCTCCTTCTCCTCATTTCATAGTTTCTGTCATCTACTCTGAGCAGCACAAGTTGGAGTAAAGACAGAATAGAATAGAATAGAATAGAATAGAATAGAATAGAATAGAATAGAATAGAACAGGAGAAGAGAAGAGAAGAGAAGAGAAGAGAAGAGAAGAGAAGAGAAGAGAAGAGAAGAGAAGAGAAGAGAATTCTTTATTGGCCAAGTATGATTAGACACACAAATAATTTGTTTCCAGTGCGTAAGCTCTCAATGAACATGCAACAATAGTGACAAGCAACAAAGTTATAGTCATAAAAAGATAAGGAGATAGGTAATATGAGAATAAGGATGATAATACTGTCTTTTTAGATAGTTTGATAGTGTTGTTCTTGTGTCTAGTTGTTCTGACGTGCAGTGCCCTATGGTGTCGTTTTGAGGGTGGAAGTTGAAACTGTTTATGTCCAGAATAAGAACCAAAAAGATGAGCATGCAGTGAATCAGATGGCTACCAAGAACAACCAGTTGTGGTTAAAAGCAGGGTTAACAGCTTTACAAAATGCCAGAAGGAAGGAGGCTCCACAGAAGCCAAGCTGTCTCAAAATACAAAGTTTGCAGCGCAGAAAGTCATGTTACCCTCGCCTCCAGTAGACCGATTATTGGCCTGTTTCATTTCTGAATTAATGTTGGCAAATTTTAGTAGGGTACCCCGAATCATGTATAAATGGAGCTGGAAAGATGCATGCTGGGCATTGAAGTCCACCTCCATGGCTTTAAAATGGCCACGTTTGAGAAACACTGCCCTGAGCCTTGACGGTTTTCAAGATTAGTGCTGCCATATTTAAATGTGTCCCAGTGGCAATTGGTAGAGAGATTTGTTCTTTTAGGACAGAAGTGTCAAACTTGATTTCATTGAGGGCGACATTAGGGATATGTTTTACCTCAGAGGCTGGGAGGGTGTGGCTAGGGTGGGTGTGGTCAACTCAACCTCACTCGTATTGGGGGCACTTGTGGTGGCCCAAATGTTCTGCCAGCAAAAACGGAGCTTGGGAGGGCCACCCTCCCAAGCTCTGTTTTCGCTGGCAGAGGGCTGCTGTCATGCCCTAGTTGGAATCTGATTGCGAGGGAGAGGTGGAACAGCTGACAGGGAGTGGGAGTGTGGCTCTGGTGGTTGTGGAGGAAACTGGGGAAGGGCACAGGCCAGCTGGGCATTCAGAGGAAGACCCAGGCCCACCCCCTCTTCATCCTAGGGCACGCAGGGAGGAACGGAGAAGGGAGCAATGTGGTTTACAGGGGAGGAAAGGGCCCTGATCCCCTTCATGGGCTGCAGCTGGGAAGACTGTTTAAAAGGGCAAACTGCACATGGAAAAGTTGCTGGAAGCAAAGCGTGAAATTATTCTGGTTTGTCAAGTTTTATCTGAGTTCTGGCGTCCTCCCAAGTATGTGTATTTCGTTATCTTTTGACGTCTTCAATCCTTTATCCTGTCTCATTAATTGCTGCAGTTTAGTTTGTGTTGGTTTTTCTTTATAATTTATATGTACTTTGAGTTTGGTTGGAATTTCTTTCTTTTAAAAACTGTTCTTGGGAGAGTTTTTTCTCCAGCCGATAATAATTGGAGGCATTAAAGCTGGAGGAATTAAAGGGACTTTACCTATATCTGTGACTTTGTTGCTTTTGTTGCCACGCCCCAGGTCATCACAGCTGCAGAAGGCCATCCCAGCCGAAAACAGAGCCCGGGAGGGGCGCATGTGGCCCTCTTGAGCTGCATTTTTGCTGGCAGAGGCACCACGGGCCGGTCCTTCGCTGTTTGCAGGGCGGCCTCGCTGGCCAGATGTAAGCACCGCATGGGCCGGATCCGGACTGCGGGCTTGAGTTTGACACCCCTATTTTAAAACAAGCATCAGTGGACACTGCGTTTTGGACCACCTGCATTTTTCGGACACGAGTCAACATGTGTGGATGTGTGCATGGTTTATGGGAGATTCCACCAAAAAAAACACTCTAAAATCTTCCCTAAGAGGGAATTTACTTTGCCTACTTTTCACTTCTATAATAAACAACATTGTATAAGCCTTTTATAGGAAACCATAGACCAAAGCAGATGGGTTGGGTTGTTTTTCATTCATTACAGCTGTTTTTATTGCTTAATTCCTCCAATACCATGCAAGTTAAAACTGCTTTTACAGCTGCAGATTTTTTTTTATTTTTATTTTTTAGGGAAAAAAAAGTTTTTTGCATTTAGGCTTTATTTTATAATAAATATCCCCAGCCACTTTGATGATGATTGTTTGTGCATGTGTTGGGCTGAAGACCTTCCGGTGACTCTTAGACTTCTCATCCGATAGAGAAGTTCAAAAAGCAGGAAATGAAAACAGTTATGGTGTAGACTTGATCAAGATTGCCTGTTTGCACCCTCCCCACCTCCCCTCCAACCTCATTAATCAGGTCAGACTGGGCTATGCAGGCCTCACTTGAATTCCCCCACTCAATGCAAGAACCCACAAAGAAGAGGGGGTCAGCCTGTTTCCCAGAGCACCGGAAGGCAAGACAAGAAGCAATGGGTGGAAACTAATCAAGGAGAGAAGCAACCTGGAATTAAGGAGAAATTTCCAAACAGTGGGGACAATTAACTAGTGGAACAACTTGTCTTCAAAACGAGATGGTATTCAGCCGGTGCTGACTAGTTCTGGAGAACCGGTAGTGGAAATTTTGAGTAGTTTGGAGAACCAGCAAATACCACCTCTGACTGGCCCCGCCCCCATCTCTTCTCCACCTCCTGAGTCCCAGTTGATCGGCTGGGTCTTCTTTTCCACAGGAAAACGGAGCTGGAAAGCAGGTTAGTAGGGTGGGGAGGGAATGGGATTTTGCAGTAACCTTACCCCAGGAGTGGAGAGGGAATGGAGATTTTACAGTATCCTGCCATGCTCACCAAACCACACCCACTAAGCCATGCCACGCCCACCAAGCCACGCCCACAGAACTGGTAGTAAAAAATAAATAAATCCCACCACTGCTTCAAATGTTGTGGGAGCTCCATCAAGACACTAGGCAGCCATTTGTCTGGAAAGGTATAAGGCAGGTGGTGTCAAACTTGCATCGTCACGGTCTTGTCATGTGACGTTATCAGGCATGGGCATGGCCAGTGTGTGACCCATCCTGCCGGCGAGCCGTGAGTTTGACAGCCCTGGTATAAAGTCTCCAGCTTGTGCAGGGGGCTGGACTAGAAGATCTCCAAGGTCCCTTCCAACTTTGTTATTCTGCTATTCTGATTAAAATTTCCCAAACAAATGACCGCTCCGTCTTCACTTAAATCCAGTGAAAGGGATCCCCTCCAGTAGTGTCCATGCAGAAAATTGAGGGGCCCTCTCAAACTAACTCAAGTTTTCCACAAGTGGGTGAAACCAGGCTCAATAGCAGTAATTGTGAGAGGGATCTTGGAGTCTTAGTGGACAACCAGCTAAATAGGAGCCAACAGTATGCAGCAGCAGCCACCAAAAAAGCTAATGCAATCTTAAATTGTATTAATAGAGGGATGCAATCAAGATCAAGGGAGGTACTAATACCACTCTATAAAGCCTTAGTAAGACCACACCTAGAGTACTGCATCCAGTTTTGGTCACCACACAATAAAAAAGATGTTGAGACTCTAGAAAAAGTGCAGAGAAGAGCAACCAGGAGGATTAGGGGACTGGAGGCTAAAACATATGAAGAACAGTTACAGGAACTGGGCCTGCCTAGTCTAGTGGACCAGGGGAGACAGGATAGCAGTCTTCCAATATTTGAGGGGCTGCCACAAAAAGGAGGAAGGGGTCAAGCTATTTTCTAAGGCACCTGAAGGCCAAACAAGGAATAACGGATGGAAACTGAACAAGGAGAGATTCAACCTGGAAATAAGGAGAAACTTTCTGACAGTGAGAACAATCAACCCATGGAACAGCTTTGCCTTCGGAAGTTGTGGGAGCTCCATCACTTGAGACTTTCAAGAAGAAGTGTCAACCTTCCATGCCCCCACCAAAGGGATAGAGGAAGTAACAGGATCCTGTCATCGCCAGTCAAAAGAAAGCTGCAAGGTCAAGCAAATGCCTTAAACCCCTGCTTCCTATCTGAATGATTGATTGAATTCCCAGAGGTTTCTTTTTTTCCTAGCCATGAGTCAGAATAATCTGCCTTCCTATAATTTAAACAGAAAACAGGTCTTAGCGTACATTTGAATTCTGAAAATCCTGCCTTGTCCACCATTGACTTAATATGCCCAGTTTCTTTAGTCAAGCCTTTCTCTTTTTTCTCTTCCCTTCTTTCCTTTCTTATATTTCTCCCTTCCACTCTTTCTCTTTTCTTCCTCCTTTCTCTTCTTATCTTCCTGCCTTCTTCTTTCTCTTTCCTTCTTTTTTCCTTCATCTTCTTCCCTTCCTCCCTTCTCTTCCCTTCTTCTTTCCCTTCTTCCTCCCTTCTCTTTCTTTTTTCTTCTCTTTCTTATTTATCTTCTTCCCTCCTCTCCCTCCCTCCCTTCCTTCTTTCCTTCCTTCGATTAGAAGACCTCCACGGTCCTTCCAGCCTATGATTCTAATTTCTCAGGCCACAACTTCGAATGGCCACTAAACGAATGATTGTCAGTTGAGGCCTACAATTTCTGCTTACGTTTTCAAATAATTCCTTGTTGCTGTGCAGATTTATATTTTGGAATTCAAGTGCACCAGGGCAAGTGCAAATGGAATTTGTGCAAAGTCCAGAGGCTGCCAGTTTGGGGACCAAAGAGACAGCTTGTTTAGGGCCAACTCACTAAAAGTTTGCCAGGGTGGTACTGCCAGCTACAAAACTACCCATTTATCAAAAGGCAGCAAAGCCTGGAGCAGAAGCCATGCCCCGTTCTGTTTTTTCCCCCTCTTTTTTTTAAAAGAATGCCTGGAAATTAAAGGCCATGCTTAAGGCTGGCACTGAAGCTTTGCTGGATGTTCTCCATTCATATTTTGAACTAAAAGAATCTGAAACAATAAATCAGGCAGAAGTTGGGTGGGTGGCAAGAAACATGTTGGTGGGCACATAGCCTGGATCCACTTAAAACCTTTCTAATAACTTTGTGGTTTAGAGGGAGTATTCAGCCAGTTCTGACCAGTTCTGGAGAACTGGTGGTGGAAATTTTGAGTAGTTCAGAGAACCAGCAAATGCCACCTCTGACTGGCCGCGTCCCCATCTATTCCCTGCCTCTCATTGAGTCCCACTGATTGGCTGGCTCTTCTTTGGTTGGCACAGGAGAACGGAGCTGGAAAGCAGGTTAGTGGGATGGGAAGGAAATTGAGATTTTGCAGTAACCTTCTCCTACCACGCCCACCAAAACACGCCCACCAAGCCACATCACACCCACCAAGCCACGCCCACCGTTAGTGGGTGCTAGTAAAAAATTTTTGAATCCCACCACTGGTATGGTTGATGAAAATCAATATAATTGATAAGAGGTAGGCTGAGCTTTATAACCATGTGATGTTCAATAGCCACGAACTTTGGAAAAGGTGACGATAAAAAGAAGAAAATATTTTACCACAGTACGAGAATTCCAGAAGAAAAGAGGGCAAGGTATTATATCTGAGGTTGAATGGGAGGCAAGAAAACGAGATCTAAGATTCCCCTTTCACCTCTGATTCAAGCTGGAATTTGCAGGAAGAAAGATCTTCCAGGTGACACGCTGCTACAGGTAACACCTGTTCCAACGGTTGTCCATATGCTAAAGGAGTTGGGAAACGTTAACTAACAACTGCACTGAATTTTAATTTCTTTTTCTGTGGATTTAAGTCTAATTTATTGTTTTCGGTGATTATGGTCTGCATGCAAGCTCAGTCCTGTGGATTTTATGCAAATTGGCACCTGTTTTTGTCGAGAGTTGCTTCGGCATTCGTAGCAGATCCTTATCCTTCGAGCATTATATCTTTTGACAGGAGGTTCTTTTTCTACCCCCCACATCTGGTTTTGCACAGTTCTATTTTTTTTTTAACTCTCCTTTGCACTGATTGTTTTATACAAACCATTTAAAGAGAAAAAGGGGACACCTTCTCAATTTTTCTTTTCGTAACTTTAATTCTGTTTATTTCTTGTGAGATAGGTCAGCCTCACAAGAATGGCCAGCCTTTACCTCAGCACTCAACGGCCAGGATGTGGCAGTATATCTGCCATTCTTTTTAACGTTTTATTTACTTATTTTATTTAATTGTAAACTGCCTTTATTATTTTTATAAACAAGCCAAGGCAGTGGACATATCCAACACACCTTCCTCCTCCTTTCCCTCACCACAACAACAACCTGTGAGGTTAATTGGATTGAGCTTTACAGATTTACAGATTAACAGAGTTGGAAGGGACCATCTAGGTCATCTAGTCCAACCCCATGCCTAAGCAGGGGACCCTACACCATTTCTGAGAGAGAATGACTGGCCCAAGTCACTCAGCTGGTTTATGCTTTTAATTGACAGGCTTTGGGAATCCAAAGGCTAAGGGAAAGAATTCTCTATAAAAATTGACATAAAGATAATTAAATATCAAAGAAGGCTGCTTTCCTTTTGTGTCAGAGTATATTCATTAACTGGCAGAGACATGGTTAATGGAGTCAGCCAATTGGGGGCTGAGGGTCTGGGCATGGCTTAGCTCCCTGCTCTCAATTCTGAAAGAGAAACTAACTTGCTTGCTTGCTGAAACTGATAGCTGTTCTGAGCTCCTGAAGTTGCTGCTTGTATTTTTGCTTATGTTACGTTGAAAGAATCTACAAATGGTAGTGTAAACTTTACTCATATTATTATGTTTATAAAGAAGTTAATGATCCTGATGAACCAGTCATCTGTGTGCTCTGCACTTGAATTTCTGCTGCAAACTCTAACATTTTGCATGATACACAACTTATATTAAAAAATATATCTGCAGGTACATTTGCACAAAATGTAAAGGGGGGGGGAAAGGAGGCTCGACCGCCCGAGCCCTGAGGATCCGGTGGGGCGCAGGGTGTACGGGGGGTCTTAGTTAATAGGCAACCACCCTGGCTTTTGCGGGGCGCGGTTGTGGTTCTTTCAGCCAAGGGATCCACCACAAGGCCTCAAAAAAAAAGGATGGAAGAGGGGGCGGATATAACAAACTATTTTGAGTGGAAATGTTGGGGGTGCTTTTTTTTGTGCTTACTGTGCTACTTTTAGATCAATAATTATCTACTAAAAAGTAGGTACTTACTATCTACTTTTTAGATCAATATTTCTGCTTAATTTAAAAAAAAAAACACCTACCAGTTTCAATAACTTAGCAAGCAGAATACAACAGATGGGAAGAGTGACCCTATGAGCCATTGCCACAAGGTTGGTAAGGTAGCATCCACTCATTCTTGGCCATTGCCACAATGTAGATAAGATAGTACCTAATCCATCTTTGCTCATCTCCCAAAATAGCCTTGTACCGAATTAATTCAGGGGCTGCCCCAAAGAAGAGGGAGTCAAGCTATTCTCCAAAGCACCTGAAGGCAGGACAAGAAGCAATGGATGGAAACTAACCAAGGAGAGAAGCAACCTAGAACTAAGGAGAAATTTCTTGATAGTGAGAACAATTAACCAGTGGAACAACTTGCCAGCAGAAGTTATGAATGCTCCAACACTGGAGGTTTTTAAAAAGATGTTGGACAACCGTTTGTCTGAAGTGGTGTAGGGTTTCCTGCCTAGGCAGGGGGTTGGACTAGAAGACCTCCAAGGTCCCTTCCAACTCTGTTATTCTATTCTAACTCTTGAATGGGGCAACCACTAAGAAATCCTAGACCGGTAAGAGTTCTCTTAATTGGCTAGTCAGTGAAGGGGGCTGAAGAAATAATTTTCTCTTCTGCTAAGAAAACCTCATGGAGAAGTTTAGGATGTCACCAACTTGACTTGCAAGAAAATTACTTTAGATGACAAATGAGGCTTTGAGAGATTCTACATTTTTAGGACTGGGGGAGGAACATAATATGTCAATCCTTGCCGCTGTTTGGATTATAAAGAAAACATGAACTGAATGTTGTTTTCCTGACTTGGTCACAGGTTCAGCTGTGATTGATTATCAGTCAGGCACATAATTCCACCAGGGGTGGAAAAGCATTTGGGGAAAAAAAGAAAGAAAGAAACAAAGAAGAGGAATAAGTAAACCCCATCAATCTTTTGATGTTGACAGTCAATGAAAGGCATAGTTGGGACCTGCTTGCCTGGGTAGACAGAGGTGGAGTTTCACATGTAAATTAAATTTGTTCTTCAAAGCCAAGTAGAAATGAAAAAAAAAAAAAAAAGATATTTCCAAACAGTGGTTGATTATAGAAAGCTCTCTGTCTCGAGCAAATTTTGGAAAAATTGTAACCATCAAAAAAAATAGGGTATGAGTCCTAGCGTTCGTCTTCATCGATTATAGATTTTACACCTATTTCTGGACAGCTGTCATCATTGCAATGATTTTCCCCATTCGTCTTAGGTAACTAATACTTTTGAGGTTCGGCATAAAAGAACACAAAGACTTGATAGGGGAGCATCTGAACAAGCAGGATGGATTAAAAATTACCATCTCAAGATGCTCAAGATCAGAAGAGTTTCAAATAGCAGATCAAGATAGGTTTGATACAGAAGGAAAATGACAGCATATTTGATGTCAATGTTTCTCTTTTTTTTGAATATGTTTTATTTTTATTCATAAACATTTTGAATACAGTGTATTGTCAGGGCATATCATTTATGAAAAAGCAAAAGAAAAAAAACAGAAATATCAACATATATACTAGTAACAGTGATGAATTAATCAGTGGAACAATTTTCCTCCAGAAGTTGTGGACACTCCAACACTGGAAATTTTTAAGAAGAGGTTGGATAGCCATTTGTCTGAAGTGGTGTAGGGTTTCCTGCCTAGGCAGCAGGTTGGACTAGAAGACCTCCAAGGTCCCTTCCAACTCTGATATTCTATTCTATTCTATTCTATTCTATTCTATTCTATTCTATTCTATTCTATTCTATTCTATTCTATTCTATTCCATTCCATTCCATTCCATTCCTATTCCTATTCCTATTCCTATTCCTATTCCTATTCCTATTCCCATTCCATTCCAGCCTAGCCTAGCAATGACATGATAGTATTTCAATATTTGAGGGCCTGCCGCAAAGCAGAAGGGATCAGCCTATTCTCCAAATCACCTTAAGGCAGGACAGTGGGTTGAAACAAATCAAGGAGAGAAACAACCTAGAACCAAGGAGAAATTTCCAGACCGTCGGAACAATTAATCAATGGAACAACTTGCCTCCAGAAGTTGTGGATGCTCCATCACTGGAATCTTTGAAGAAGACACTGGACAGCCGCTTGTCTGGGATGGCAGAGAGGATATTGGCCACTGCCAGTTCAATTCAAAGCAATCTGCCCTCTTGACTACTGATCATCCAGTTATCCCTGGAGATATAAAGTCAGATGCAAAACCTCTGCCTGGATTGCCTTCCCTAATTGTGGGTCGGCAGCTAAAAAAAAAGTAAGTAAAACAAAATGGAACCATAAAACCCCTTTTCCAAGATCACATTCTGACCCTACTCCTTCCTGGATTGCAACTGTGTTGACCATAGAGTTTGGTCACCCTTCATTTTTGATTGGCTCTCTTTCTCCCCATGAGTTATACAGGGCTGCTTATTTTAGCCAGACCCTGGAATCCATTTGTCAGCTGAGCCCCAGTGAAAACAGCCATGTTCAGTTTGGCTCCTTGGCAATCCAAGACTTCCTAGAGCAAATCACCTGGGTGCAGAATCAGGGGTGGTATTCAGCAGGTTCTGACCGGTTTTGGAGAACCGGTAGCGGAAATTTTGAGTCATTCGGAGAACTGGCAAATGCCACCTCTGACTGGCCCCACCCCCATCTATTCTATTCTATTCTATTTATTGATTGATTTGATTTGTCAATCGCTTACAAGATAATAGGTATAAGTATAAACAGAAAATAGGTACGAAGAAATGGGGACAATAGGACAGGGACGGTAGGCACAATTGTGCACTTATGCACGCCCCCCTACAGACCTCTTAGGAATGGGGTGAGGTCAATAGTGGATAGTTTAAGGTTAAAGGAGTGGGGGTTAGTTAGAGGATGTAACCACAGAGTCAGGTAGTGAGTTCCAGGCATTGACCACTCTGTTGCTGAAGTCGTACTTTCTGCAATCAAGTTTGGTGCAGTTAACCTTGAGTTTGTATCTGTTGTGTGCTCTTGTATTGTTATGGTTGAAGCTGAAGTAGTCATTGACTGGTAGGACATTGTAGCAGATAATTTTGTGTACTATGCTTAAGTCCAACCGTAGGCCTCTTCAGTCCCAGCTGATCGGTGAGGTCTTCTTTTGTTGCCCTGCACAGGAGAACGGAGCTGGAAAGCAGGTTATTGGGGTGGGGAGGGAATGGGGATTTTACAGTATCCTTCCCCTGCCACACCCACCAAGCCACGCTCATCAAGCCATGCTCACCAAGCTACGCCCACAGAACCGGTAGTAAAAAAAAAATTGAATCCCACCACTGCACAGAACGTGTACATATTTGAATGCCTGGTCTCCAGTTGTGTATTTAAATGTCGTTAGAATACAAACATATGAAATTGTCATGTAGCCAAGCCAAAGCGTTGGTCCCTTGCCATTCGGATGACCTCATTTCTTGGAGAGCTTCTCAAGTCATTATATTTCTTTTCCCAGAGGTGCTACCTAACATGGTCTCCATAGGAGAGACAAAGGATTTTCCCAGGAGCAACGAGCATTGGCATCGTGCCATTGAGTGATGGCATCAGATAATAGATTATCCTCTTTTTCTTAGTTGATACCACTTCGAAAATATTTTAATGTCCCCGAAGGGAAGGGCAAAACCCTTCCACATTCACTACGAGGCTGCGTAGAAGAGTAAGATTTTAAGTACCGTAATAGAAAGCAGACTTCAGAGCTGAATGTGTTGTTTGGAGGTGTTTTCAGCTGCGACGTGAAGTTTCAGGAAAGAACTTTACCTGACGTGACGTCACAAAATAAATAGAATAAATCCCCGAATTGATGGCTTCTCGGTGGGTGGTGAATATCTGCTTTTATGAGCAACAGGCATGACTTCCCCACGTTGGCAGCTTCACCAAAGTCTAGGGACTAATTTGGCACGAAGCAGCCATTAGCCTTTAAGGTGGTCTCCTGCTGTTTCAGGAAGTTTAATAAAGTGGTCCGAAAGGATGGAAAATGCCAGGGTACTTCCATCGATAGAGCCAGTGTTTCAGGCCTGCCGTAGAGTAATTTCCAAAGGCTGGATTGGCCTTAACTGTTTCATCACCAGAACGATGTTGGCGGTGTTTGGAGTCAGGAACCTGGAGGGAATTAAACAAGGGGAACCCAAAGGGGCTTTTTCAAGAGGCAACTGGACTTTCTTGTTTTCTCTTTGAAGAAGTTTCACTTCTCTTCCAAGAAGCTTCTGACAGGGTAATGGGGAAATGGAAGGATTTAAATTCCTTGCAGACAGCTGGTCATTTGCATCCTTTTTAGAGAGTCGTTGAGGCCACTTGGAGGCGTATCTGTGTCCTCAGGGTCACCTGAGTGGTGCTCCTGGTTCCTGTAGTCTGCAATTTTTTCCTCTGGAAATCCATTCCTACCCCACCACACCATTCCAAGAGTGTTCATCCCAAATTGTATAGCTAAAAGTCTGAAGAGATTCTCAGTCATCCAGGTTATGGCTGTCCCAAAGGTGCATTTTCAGGAGGCAACTGGACGTTCTTGTTTAGTTTAGTTTAGTTTAGTTTTGTTTCGCTTCTCATCCAAGAAGCTTTTTCAGCTCTGATTGGATGGTGGGGAATAATATCTGACCAGCTGATTTGATCTTGCAGGATTGTCATGCTCTGGGATCCTTTGATTAAATAATGTCATCTATCACATGCATGGTAGCATGTTTTTTTTTTCTGTTATGGTGCCTTGCCGCCTTCAAAATCCATATAGCTCTCATTCTGCTGTTGTTTAGGAAAAAATGGTGAAGTCTTGGCTTCTCGGCAAGGGACAATAAGCTTCCATCCTTTTTCATTTGCAGAATCATAGAATTATAGGGTTGGAAGGAAACCTGAAGGTTTTCTGGTCCAGCCTCTACTACTAGAAAGGTAGGTGGGGAAAACCTTGGGAAACAGGGTGAGGAAATGGTGCCTAGGGAAAGATTAGATAAAAGGGGAAGAGCCCATAATTGAAAGGTGGCTCAATGGCTAAGATGCTGAGATTGTCGATCAGAAAGGTCGGCAGTTCGGTGGTTTGAATCCCCAGCGCTGCGTAATGGAGTGAGCTCCCGTTACTTGTCCCAGCTTCTGCCAACCTAGCAGTTCGAAAGCATGTAAAAAAATGCAAGTAGAAAAATAAGGACCCCTTTGGTGGGAAGGTAACAGCGTTCCGTGCGCCTTTGGCGTTTAGTCATGCCGGCCATATGACCATGGAGACGTCTTCGGACAGCGCTGGCTCTTTGGCTTTGTAACAGAGATGAGCACCGCCCCCTAGAGCCGGAAACGACTAGCATGTATGTGCAAGGGGAACATTTACCTCTGCCTTAGTCCATAATTGCATAAGGGGTGGAGAAAAAACTCAGAAGAGACCCGAACCCCACCTCAAATTCTCAGCCAGTATAGCAGATGGTGGAACTGTAGAATTATAGAATTAGCTCATCCAGTTGTTTTTTCCCCTGTCTGGTCTATTTGGGAAGTCTGACATTTAGCAATGGTAGAATTCTTTCCATCATTTATCTTTTTCCCTTTAATCATCTTTATTCTAATTGTTTTGTTTGATTGTTGGGAGTTGGATATACACACACAAACACATTAATACACTCTGGGTTTTTTATTTATTTATTAATAGGCCGTATATGGACCTAAAAGTGTTCATAGAACAACTATATCAGAGAACAAGGGCATCATTGTGTGAACTGAAAAAGCTGCCGCCAATCCAGCTACACAGTAATTTTGTGTCTTTGAACAGAATTAGAAAAGATCCTGTGAAGGGGAAGATGGAAAGAAACTTTGAACTCACAGGGGTGAAAAAAGCAACTGGGCTACTTGGAGAACCAAGAATGAATGAGAATAGTGACAATTAACTGAATCTTTTCCTAGAAAAAGGACTGTTTGTTTTGAATAAGTGGTTGAAGCATAAATCTATTCATATGTACATATGGACCAAGAGTAAAACTTGATTGTTGTTGATGGAAAGACTGAAAGAATTGGCTTAATGTACGATATTGTCTTATTTAAAGAAAAATGAGCTAGATATTTAAAAGTAATTATTATTATTATTTGCCAAATAATAATCTATTATTGTATTTATAATAACAGAATAACAGAGTTGGAAGGGACCTTGGAGGTCTTCTAGTCCAACCCCCTGCTTAGGCAAGAAACGCTACACTACTTCAGACAAATGGTTATCCAATCTCTTCCCCAAAACTTCCAGTGTTGGATCATTCACAACTTCTGGAGGCAAGTTGTATTCTTTCCCACTGAGGAAAGGTTTCTGAGTATAAATTCAGACAGTGTGAAATTAGGAACATAGAAATGAGTTTCTATTAGGATCATGCTGAAGTACAAAACCTCACAAACAAAAAAACCCTTCATTCTGTTATCTGTGTCGCAGAATATTCTGGTTAGGCAACTTGAACGGGATGGGTAGGAATCATCAGATCAGTAAGTTTGTGTCCAAGAGTAAATGAGAGTATTTAACAGTCTGAGCACCGACTTTAAAAAAAGTTCTGTCTGTTTTGAAGGCACGATTTGAGCACAATTTTATTTATAGGTATGCATGGAAAGGTGAATGGAATTAAGAATGCAGGTAGTCCTTGACTTATGAGCACAACCAAGCTCAACATTTCTGTTGCTAAGTGAGACATTCAATCACCATCTGAATTTTGATCATGTGACCATGGGGATATGGCAACGGTTGTTGTAAGTGTGTAAAATGGTCATAAGTCACTTTTTTTCACTGTATTTGTAACTTCAAATGGTCACTAAATGACCTGTTGTAAGTGAAGGGCTACCTAACAGATTAACAGAGTTGAAAGGGACTTTGTAGATCATCTATTCCAACCCCATACACAAGTAGGAGACCCTACACCATTTCTGAAAGATGGCAGTTCAGTCTCTTCTTGAAAGCTTCCAGAGATGAAGCTCCCACAATTTCTGAATGCAAGCTGTTCCATGGGTTGGTTGTTCTCACTGCCAAAAAATTTCCTCCTTATTTCCAAGTTGAATCTCTCCTTGTTCAGTTTCCATCCATTGTTCCTTGTCTGGCCTTCAGGCGCTTTGGAAAATAGCTTGACCCCCTCCTCCTCTCTGTGGCAACCCCTCAAATATTGGAAGACTGCTATCATGTCTCCCCTGGACCTTCTCTTCCCTAGACTAGCCATGCCCAGTTCCTGCAACTGTTCATCATATGTTTTAACCTCCAGTCCCCTAATCATCCTGGTTGCTCTTCTCTGCACTCTTTCTAGAGTCTCAACATCTTTTTTTATAGTGTGGTGACCAAAACTGGATGAAGTATTCTAGGTGTGGTCTTACTAAAGCTTTATAGAGTGGTATTAGTACTTCCCTTGATCTTGATTGTATCCCTCTGTTAATACAATTTAGGATTGTGTTAGCTTTTTTTGCTGCCACTGCACACTGCTGGTTCATACTTAACCGGTTGTCCACTAAGACTCCAAGATCCCTCTCACGATTACTGCTATTGAGCCTGGTTTCAGCCAGTCTATATGTGTCCTTTTGGTTTTTTCTTGCCTGAGTGTAGGACTTTGCTTTTCTCTACATTGAATTTCATTTTGTTAGGCCTGTATAAGTGATGAGGTGATTTGGGATGAAGCAGAAATGAAGGATGTCTGAAAGAGACATTTGGCTTGGGATGATAGTGACAGAACAAAGAGTGGAAAAAGGAATGCTCTCAACGATAGCAATCAAGAAAAAAAGGAAGTTGCAAATGCTGGGAAAACATTGAAAAATGGAAAGATGGACTGAGTAATTGGAGAAATGTTAAATTATAGATGCAGCTTGTTTGCCAACCGGCTGTGCAACTTTTGATCCTCTGTGTGTGAAGACAACATCTGTGTCTGATGAGTGCAAGAACAACATTATGATTCTGTTGCACAAAGGGAAAGGTAATAAGGGAGAAATATAAAAACAGCGGGGTCATGCTTAGTTTGTAAAGTATCTTATAACTTGGCAAAGGATTCCTACTGAGAATACAAGAACTGACAAGGGGGGAAAACGTGCAATTTTATTCTGGCCAAGCATACGCAAAGCAAATTTTGGCTGCTTGGAAAAGTGGCTGAAAAAAAAAAAGTACTGTGCATTTATTAATTTAAAAAATGAAGATTGGTTTTTTGTTCGTGTCAGAAGCATGACAATTAGAATAAGGCATACTAAGTGACATAAAATTTAAAACAGTACTAGCATTAAGACTTATATACTGCTTCACAGTGCTTTATAGCCCTCTCGAAGTGATTTACAGAGTTGGTGTATTGCCCCCCAACAATCTGCGTCCTCATTTTATTGACCTCAGAAGGATGGAAGGCTGAGTTAACTTTGAGCCAGTCAGAATCGAACTCCAGGCTGTGGACAACATGCAATACTGCATTCTGACCACTGCACCATGAGGAAGGAGAACGAGAAAGGGAATAAGGGAGGGAGGGAGAGAGGAAGGAAGGAATAGCAATAGCACTTAGACTTATATACCACTTCACAGTGCTTTGCAGCCGTCTCTAAACAGTTTACAGAGTTAGCATATTGCCCCCAACAATCTGAGTCCTCATTTTACCCACCTCGGAAGGATGGAAGGCTGTTAACCTTGAGCCGGTCAGGATTGAACTGCTGGCAGTGGGCAGAGTCATCCTGCAACGCTGCATTCTAATCATTGCACCATGAAGATGGCAAAAGAGGAAGGGAATATGGGAGGAAAGGAGGGAGGGAGGAAGGAAGGAGAAAGGGAGGAAGGAAGGAAGGAAGGAAGGAAGAAAGAAAGGAAAGAAAAAGAAAGAAAGAAAGAAAGAAAGAAAGAAAGAAAGAAAGAAAGAAAGAAAGAAAGAAAGAAAGAAAGAAAGAAAGAAAGAAAGAAAAGAAGGAATAGCAATAGCAAGAGCCGATCAGGATCGAACTGCTGGTAGTTGGCAGAGTTAGCCTGCAATCACTTCCAACCATTGTGCCACCAGGGCTCTTTATAATACAAAATATAAAGTTATGTACAAGTTAAACAGACCTTGCCCAGAAACTAGCAACATTAATTGTGTTCTGTCATGCTGCCATGAAGTCCTCAAAGGTTCACCAATCAAGACACAAAGGGTAGATATAGACATGTGTTGTTGTTTACATGTCATCATAATTGCAAAGGGCAGAAACTGTAGCATAACCCCATTTATTTAGAGTGTCTCTGGATCTTGCTGTACCCATGCACACAGTCTATTCAACAATTTCCATGCTTCCCAGTTTTGACCAGACTCATGTGCCACCTCCTCCATTGGTTCCACCTAGTGTTGGTTCTTTGTAGTTTTCCACAGGTCCATTCTGCTTTCAAATTTTTCAAAGTCTTCCGTCGATCTAAGGAAGCTTTTCCTGGATTTTAGTCTCTGGTGAGTTGGTTCTAGGGCTATAGAAAAATGGTGAATTTTAGAATGTTTTGTGTCAATATGGAGTTGCTGAGGAGAGTAAGGCAGTATGTTGTGTAGGTAATCCTTGCCTTAAGACCACAGTCGAGCCCAAAATCTCCATTGCTAAACAAGGCAGTGGCTAAGGGAGCTTTGCCCCACTTTACAACTTGGTTTGCCACCGTTGTTAAGTGAATCACTGAAATGAATCATGAGGTCATTGAGCAAATCTGGCTTCCCCCATTGTTGGCAGTCAGCTGGGAAGGTTACAATTGTTGGTCAGATTGTGGGATTCGTTGTCTAGTTTGGAAATAAACAATCCCCGGCCAAAACTTCCAAGAGAAAACAATGGTAATTTTATTCTTCACTTTGCAAAGCGGATGGACCACGCACACGAAGGCACAGTGGACACACCCTAAATCAGGGGTCCTCAAACTTGGCAACTTTAAGACTTGTGGACTTCAACTCCCAGAATTCCTCAGCCAGCATAGCTCTCTAGTTACCGTTACAAATTTACCTCCCACCTCTTCTTCATTGGCCTAGGAATAATGATGTCAGAACCTATCAAAAATGTCTAAAAGGAATAAATTATCTCTGCCCCCCCCCCGATTACATCTCCCACTACTCTAATTCTATCTCCCCCTGCCCTTATTTACTAATTTCCTTTTATGGTCCTAGTTCCTAGGCGTTGTCTCTAGAGTAACTATCAAGTCCGTAAATTCTGGTTATAGCCAGTTTCTAGCCTAGCAAAGGCCTCTAATCCTAGCTCCTAACACAATTCTCAGACTTCAGCCTAGCTCATGAGATTAGAAACATATACAATGTACTTTCTTCACAGGCCAACATGCCAACATAAATACATGCCAGTTGCCAAGTGCCCGAATTTTGACCATATGTCCATGGGCGATGGAGCAACCATAAGTTTGAAATTCAGTCATAAGTCACTTTTTTCAGTGCCATTGTAACTCTGGTCACTAAACGAATGGCTTTAAGTCATCCTCTAAAGTGGAACTAGAGCACACATGAGAATGAATGATTTTTTTCCCCCTTAGCAAATAGGTTTGTGCTGTCCTCTCAGAGGTTTAATTTATTTACAGAGCAATACATGAGGAATGCTTCTTGTAATATTAGAGCTGATTGATTGTTTTATTAAGCTACAGCATTGTCTTGTGTTGGAAGAAAAATCCAGGCCCAGTTCCAAGCCAGGAGAAAGACACTGGAAATAAAATGGAGGCTGATTGGAAAGAAAGACCCTGTTTATTGATGAGCAGAACTGAGAACAGCATGTAGTTCCAGGACAGCTAACAAACTGGTTTGATGTTTACATGGATTTTTATAAGCTTCTGAGATGCTCCAGGGGGTTGTGCAATGTAGTGAGCCTTGAGCCTTTTGCTATTCTAATGATGGTGGGTTAATCCTATTATGTCCTAAATGTCATGTCCTGTTCTTAGAAATTTGGATGTGTGTGTGTGTGTGGGAGGGGTGTAAATTCTTAATCCCATCTTCTGGACCTGAAGGTGTTTTGTTTGTGACTGGCCTGTATTTCTTAATGGGCACGAAATATCCATCTTTAAAGACTTTAGGCTGGAGGCTGTTGGGGATGCTTTCTGCCTTTGTTAAGGTTTTTTTCTCCATTTCTTCTTTCAGGAAATGTAATATTTTGCCTCTTTTCATATTCCCCAAAATATTTCATTCTTGGGGCGGTGAGAGGGGGAAACTTCCTACACTGGACAACCCAAATCATTTTCAATAAAATTTAGGCCAGTTGTGTGATGCCACAGGGGATATCAAAAACTGAGGCAGTTGTCAAAAACTGAGGCAGCTGACAGGAAAAATGAAGTAAATGTTTGTAAATGATATCTATATCATGAGCATGGATTTTGGTAGCTTGGAAAAATGTTTACTTAAAAAAATAGTTGAAAAAAATATGTTCCTGAAAAGAATCCATGATGTTTGAAAGGAATGAAAAAAATTGTCTATAAGATCATTTTCCTGCCCATTTTTTTTTAAAATATGGAACTGAGAGTAGAAAACAGCCAGGGAAAGATGGAAAATGAATGGGTTTCATAAGAAAATCACTGAGTGGTCAGTCAAGAAGAGAGGAATGAGGTCATAAATGAATCTGCACTGAATGGATATAGATTGAATTGACAGGAAGACCAAGAGAGACATGGATGGAGGAACTTCATGAGATCCTCAAAATGAAAGAGCTGAGAAGCTTAAAACACAAAAACGAATGTAGAGTGGTGTGATTTTCAGGGACAGGAATGTATGGAAGGGTATAACAAACAATCCCAAATGTGCATTTTTTTTTTCCAAAAGTCAACTGGACTTTCTTGTTCTTCATAAACGAGAGCACAACATAGGAGAAGAAACCCACCAGGACGAGATTCAGAAGTCCATCTGCATTTAAAAGACAAAAGCCCACTCTTTTGAAGACAGCAAAGTCCACATTTTGGACAGAGAAGGCCTCTGGTTTGAAAGAGGAGTGAAAGAGGCCATCTAGGTCAAAATTGAACAGCCCCCTCTCCACAGAAGGGGAGGGATATGACATCATCTACCTCCAGTCTACAACACAGTCCTTTCAACAGTTCCAAAAAGTGCACCAATCAGGTGATTCTGAGGACACAGACTAATCTTCAGGTGGCCTCAAGGACTCTCTAAAAGAATACAAATGACCAGCTGTCTACAAGGAGTATAAATCCTTCCATTCCCCCACAATCCAGTCTGAGTTGAAGAAGCTTCTTGGATGAGAAGCGAAACGTCTTCAAAGAAAAACCAGAAAGTCCAGTTGCCTCTTGAAAAAAGCACCTTCGGGACAACCTGACTTGGATGAGACTGAGAATCTCCGTTGACATGTCTAACAAACAGGTATAAAGTATAAATCAGGTTCAGTTCGGTTTTCTTTCGGCTTCCCTCCTGCCATTAATTTATTTTCCTTAATACTTCTGGCTCTGGCTCTGCTCTTTGTATAACTCATAAAGGAAACAATTAACATGATGGACGCGTAAGTATGTACGTGTGGGATCTGAACTGATATTAACCAACTAAGGAAGGAACTGTATAGCTATGGAAAAAAAAGCAATCCCAATTATTCAGAGGATGTAGCCTTTTTCTTACCACAAAAACACTTGTTGGTTTTATCTTTGGAAAAGACCACGGAAAAAGCCCCTAAGGACTAAGCTGTTCCCTCCAGAATTTGGACTGGAGGTTAAACGTGCCCTATTATCTGATTGGTTTTTATTTCTGGTTTTTTAATTCTTTTTTTGTAAGCTGGAAGTGGGTTTTTCCCCCTCTGTCCTGAGACATATGTTATATGGATTATTGGTTATTTTAATTCTATTGTTGGCTTTCCTTCTGGTTTTAAGTATATACCCCTCATAGTCATGTTACTGTGAGATGGGAAATCATGTCAATGCACTCTCTCTCTCTCTCTCTCTCTCTCTCTCTCTCTCTCTCTCTCTCTCTCTGTGTGTGTGTGTGTGTGTGTGTGTGTGTCAAAGTGAAATACCCCTCATGCATCATCACAAAATCTCCAGAACCGTAAAGCCTACAAACTTGAAATTTGGCATGTATGTTCCTCTTGGCTTCTAGGTGCTCACTAAGAAAGGATTTTTCGAAATGACCACCAGAGCATTAGTATTTCCTATATTATTATTAACATGCTCTGATGCTAAGGAGTTCTATTCCCTCTCCACACTTGAAAAGAAATCTGTTCCAAGTGCAAAACACAAGCAGAGGAATTTCAGTTTCAGTTTCAGTTTCACAGCACCAACCAGCTTTAGTACAGAACAGTTGAGCTAAGCCACGCCCAGGCTCCTTGCTGTCTCCTGCTTACTCTTACAGCAAATACTGTTTCAGTTTCCAAACAGCCTCAACTCTCAGCTGTCACACACTGACAGGACGAATACCAAGATGAATACAAATGGATGCTGATAGGCAGAGGCAGAATTTTTTTCCCTTATTTTTAACCCACCCCTGGCAACTTTATGTTTATGATGGTTGCAGGGTCCCATGATCATGTGATCAGCATTGGTGACCTTCCCAGCTGAAAACAAAAGTCAATGAGGGAAGCTAGATTCACTTAATGACCGCATGATTCACTTTACAACTGCAGTGACTCACTTAACAACCATAGCAAAAAAAAACAGGTTGTAAAATTGAGTAGGATCAGGGCTGGGCTGCTGGGAGTTTGCAGGGGTTCAGGAGAGCCCCTAGCTAAGATTCTGTGCAGTTTGGAGAACCCCCAAATCCAACTCCTGGATGGCCCCGCCCCGCCCACCCTGCCCCTCCCCTCCCCTGAGTCCCCACGTGGCCCGTTTTGGATGCAGGTAAGTGCAGGGTGCATGCGGAGGCTCGGGAAGGGTGAAAAACAGGACTCCCAGAAGTTTGGGAAGGCCGGAAATGGGCCCGTTTCCAGCTTCCAGAGAGACTCCAAGCCCGAGGAAACTGTTTCCGCCCTCCCAGAGGCTCGAGAAAAGCCTCCGGAGCCCAGGGAAGGCAAAGACGCCCCCCCCCATCGTGGTGCAGGAGGCCGACTAGGCCACGCCCACCATGGCCACACCCACAGAGCAACCGGGAAGAGAACCCTTTGCTAAAATTTTTGAAGCCCACCCTGAGTAAGACTCACCAGTTTGCTTAACAACAGAAATTCTGGTCTCGGTTGTGTTTGTAAGTCAAGAACTACCTCCGTATAAGTCCTTTTGGTAGCGGAGGAGTGGTCTTTAAAAGCTGAATTCCTAATATGGACTTCACCTTTCTTTTACCTTCAGATCAAACCAATTCCAGTGTGACTAAAGGTTCAAGAAATAACAAGTCGTTATTTGGCTAATTGCCTTCTGGTGAACCTCAGGGAGCTCTTTTATTGTAGAGATTAAGGGCCAGATCGCTTGGAGGTAGAAGGATTTGTGACAACTCACAGTCTCTAAAGTTCTAAATCTAGCTTTTCATGTTTTGGAAGAAGCTGCTATGAATAAGTGTCTCATCTTCTCTCTTGTCCATGCAGCTGAAGACATGATAAAGAAAGATACCTTACCTTGCCCCCAGTTTCTTTTCTTTTACTTTTGTAAATTTTTTTATTTTATTTTATACAAACAAACCATCTTAACATTTAAACAAGTGTGTCGTCTGGTACAAATATATTGTGCAATAACGATTACAGTTTCTACATATTCATTGATTGGTATTAATATTTATTCTTGCTTAATACTAATATACATAATATATCTAATTCTTATAACATTCCTGATCTTAACATTTTTAATCCTTTTCCCATGTTTACTATTTTTCGCTAGTCGTCTTTAATTTCTAGCTTCCATATTTATTCTCCAGCCATTGATAAAATAATTCCCATATCATATAATGTTCAGTTTGTTCCTTCTCCTTAATTGCTAGTGTTAGCCTATTCATTTCTGCACATTCTCATATTTTCCTAATCACCTTCTCTTCAGTTGGAATCTCTTCACTTTTCCAATTTTTTGCAAATACAATTCTAACTGCAGTTAATACATAAATAATTAAATATACATTCTCTTTACTATAAGTTTCAGGTATAATCCCCAACAGAAATATTTCAGGTTTTAAATCCATATATTGCTGTATTATCTTTTCCAACCACATATGTATTTTTGTCCAACATCTTTTAGCTTCTAGCATGATAATATGTTCTAGGTGTCTTGATGGCATTTCCAACATTTATCTTTATACATCCTTGCCAGTCTTGCCGATGCAAAATGCCATCTATAAAACATGTTATACAAATTTTCTTTGTATGCAGTTGACATTGTTAGTTTATAGTTTATTTCCCCCAGTTTCAAAGATGTCAGAATAATGTTATATTGTGATTGTCAGTTGAGTATTTATGTATTTCTGAAGAGATCGGACAATCACTTATCTGAAAATAGGGTTTCTTGCTTGAGCAGGAGGTTGGACTAGAAGACCTCCAAGGTCCCTTCCAACTCTTGTTTTTCTGTATGTTGCAGGGTGAAGATACATTTATTGAATAGCTTCATTTTTATTGCAAGAATTAGTTTTGGAGCAAGGGCCTTCAAACTTGACAGCTTTAAGACTTGTGGACTTCAGCTCCCAGAATTCCTGAGCTAACATGACTGGAGGAGGAATTCTGGGAGTTGAAGTCCACAAGTCTTAAAGCTGTTAAGTTTGAAGACCCCTGTTCTAAACCCTATCTTTGGCTAACTACACCAAAGGTCTTCAAACTTAGCAAGTTTAAGACTTGTGGACTTCAACTCCCAGAATTCCTGAGCTAACATGACTGGAGGAGGAATTCTGGGAGTTGAAATTCACAAGTCTTAAAGTGGCTCAGTTTGAAGACCCCTGTTCTTGAAGATTATACCAGAAATTACACTAGAGCATGAAGAAATTAGAGACTTCTGTAGAAGGTTGGATGTGTTCAATCAAACTATAGCATTTACTTAACAGAATAACAGAATTGGAAGGGAACTTGGAGGTCTTCTAGTCCACCCCCCTGCTCAGGCAGAAAACCCTATGCTATTTCAGACAAATGGGTGTCCAATCTCTTCTTAAAAACTTCCAGTGTTCGAACATTCAAAACTTCTGGAGGCAAGTTGTTCCACTGATTAATTGTTCCAACTGTCAGGAAATGTCTTTTCTCCTTAGTTCTAAGTTGCTTCTCTCCTTGATTAGATTCCACCCATTGCTTCTCATCCTGCCCTCAGGTGCTTTGGAGAATAGCTTGACCCCCACCTCTTATTTGTAGCAGCCCCTTAAATATTGGAACAGTATCTTATTACTTAGTACTCATTTTTTAATCCATGGTGTCGAATTCTTAATTATTTCTCTCCTTTCTGACATTACCTCAGTATATTTAGTATGTTAATAACATCCGGCTTTATTCAAGAGTCGGTTACACTGTACTTTTCCAGAAAGTCTTTGTTCAGGTCATTGTTTGCATGCCTAAGCTTGATTTTCACCAAGATATTTATTTGCTTTTAGAAGTGATTATCATTTTTCCTTCAGAGAAGGGAATAAGGTGCCTTTGGCCATGATCCACCCATATGGAAATCCGAGCGACTTATTTGTTTTTACTTTTCTTCCAGTCCTCATCCTAATTTTGCTTTTGCCCTCCTGAATTTAAAATGGGTGTTTATTTTAATCCTGTCTTGACTGACATTCTCAGAGGAAACAGTATACTTTAATTCTAATTGTCGGTGACACGCTAGTTAAAAAGGCAGCCAAAATTGGATGCTCGTGGAATCCTTGCTTCTCCAGGATGTCAAAAACTCGATTCTGAGGGCAGATTCTCCAATGACCTTGGCTCAAGGAGGTGAATCAATCTGGTCTTTCAAAGCAGGCATTTATAAAGTGTGGTCCCAGCAATAGGACACCAGATCCTTTTCAAATTCAGGGTGCTTGAGGTGAGTGATTAGAGAACCCCATTGTAAAACAGCAGAAGCCTTTGCTTCTGAGAATATTTTTTGATCTAGATTTGTTGTGTCATGTCCCTGTTGGACTCTGATTCTGAGGGGGAGGTTGAGCAGCTGACAGGGAGTGGGAGTGTGGCTCCAGTGGCTGTGGAAAAAACTGGGGAAGGGCACAGTCCGGCTGGGCATTCAGAGGAAGACCCAGGCCCACCCACTCTTCATCCTAGGGCACGCAGGGAGGAACAGAGAAGGGGGCAACGTGAGTTGCGTGGCTTATGGGGGAGAAAAGGGCCCTGATTCCCTTCATTAGCTGCAGCTGGGAAAACAGGATTTAAAAAGGGCGTTTGCACACAGCACCTTGCTGGAAGCAAAGCGTGAATTATTTTGGTTTGTCACGTTTTATCTGGGTTCTGGCATTCGCCCAACTGTGTGTGTTTTGTTATCTTTTGAAGTCTGCAATTCCTTATCCTGCCCTGTCTCATTAATTGCTGCAGCGTGGTTTGTGTTGGTTTTTATTTATAATTTAGATGTACTTTAGGTTTGGACTGAATTTCTTCCCTTTAAAGACTGTTCTTGGGAGAGTTTTTTCTCCAGACAATGATAACTGGATATTGGGTCCAAGTTGGAGGAATTAAAGGGACTTCATACCTACTTTTGTGACTTTGTTGCTTTTGTGCCATGCCTCGGGTCATCACATGTTGAGTTTTGTGGCTCATGTTGCAAGGTCTTTTTCTCAGCTGGAGAAGATGCTGAGTAGTAAAAAAAACTCAAGCACTTTATGAGAAATTGAGAGAGCGTGAGTTCAAATTCTACCTTTGGAATATGAGCTGCAGTGACACAGTGGTTAGAGTGCAGTACTGCAGGCTACTTCTGCTGGCTGACTGCAATTTGGCAGTTCAAATCTCACCAGGTTCAAGGTTGTTTCATCCTTCCTTCTTTCCGAGGTCTGTCAAATGATGACCCAGATTATTGGGGGCAAGAGGCTGACTCTGTAAACCGCTTAGAGAGGCTGTAAAGCACTGTGAAGTAAGTTTAAGTGATATTATTATTGCTACCTTAGCCATGAAAGCCAGTTGGGTGACCCTGGGCCAGTCATTTTCTCTCAGCCCAACTCACCTGACAACAACCTTGGAAAATAGGAGGAGGAAGAGATACAGATAGTCCTTGACATGCAACCTTAGATTTAGTGACCATTCAAAGTTACAATGCAGGGGTGGGCTGCTGGAGGTTCGCAGGGGTTCGGGAAGAGCCCCTAGCCAAGAATCTGTGCAGTTCAGAGAACCCCACCCCCCCAAATCCCACTCCTGGCTGGCCCCGCCCCTCCCACTCCACCCCTCCCAGGAGTCCCCACAGGCCTGTTTTGCATGCAGGTAAGTGCAGGGCACACAGGGAGGCTCGGGGACGGTGAAAAACGGGCCTCCCGGAAGTTCAAGAAGGCCGGAAGTGGGCCCGTTTCCAGCTTCCAGAGAGCCTCTGGAGTCCGGGGAGCCTGTTTTCGCCCTCCCGGAGGCTCGAGAAAAGCCTCCGGAGCCCAGGGAGAGCAAAAACGCCTCCCCCCACTGTGGTGCAGGAGGCCAACTAGGCCACGACCACCCAGACACCTGGAAGAGAACCCTTTGCTAAAATTTTTGAAGCCCACCCTCTTACAATGGCGCTGAAAAAGGTGACTTGGGAGTGTTTGTCACACTTACGACCATTGCCGCATCCCCGTGGGCACCTGATCAAAATTCAAACGCTTGGCAACTGGTTCGTATTTACGATGTTCGCAGTGTCCCGGTGACCCTCCGACAAGCAAAGTCAATGGGGAAGCCGGATTCGCTTAACAACCGGGCTACAAATTTAACAAACTACAGCAATCCACTTAACAGCGGTAGCAAGAAAGGTCGTAAAATGGGGGCAAACTCGCTTAAGAAGTGTTTCACTGAGCAACAGAAATTTTGGGCTCACTTGTGGTCATAAGCCGAGGACTACTGGTACTGAGGATAGAACTCTAACTGGGGAAGTGTTATCAGGGATTGTGCAACAAAAACCACTGGAATTTATGTTCCCAAAGAGGCATCCAAACCATTTCCTTTGCTGCCTTCCTCATAATTTTATCCTGCTGAATCCAATAAATCATTTTCTGGGGTGTTGCCTAGCTACCTTCCAGCTTCATGTCTGTTTTGATTTATTTTTATTAATGTATGACTTGATAATATTTATGTAACATAAAGCTGTATAAGGGTGACTTATGATAAGCACGGTGAATCGTGTACCAGATTTCAGCTAAGGGAAGAGATTGGATACTGGAAAATAATGAATCAGGAAAAACAGTGAATCTGGCTGTCTCTTATTTACAATTTCTATAAAATGTTAGGCTGTTGCTCTCCAGCAAGAAAAAGAAAAGATCTTACTGAATTGTCTTTTAAAGGTGACCCTTTATTCCTTTGCAATAAATACTACGTGTTCTGACATGAAAAACACTGTTTGTGCACATAACATGCAAACATCTTTGATAACTAGGTTTGAATAATTCTCTTTGGAATTGTAACTAACAGGGCTAAAAGTCTGTGGAGATTCTCAGCCATCCAGGACATGGATGTCCCAATGGGGCTTTTTCAGGAGGCAACTGGATTTTCTTGCTTTTTCTTTTGAAGATGTTTTGCTTCTCATCCAAGAAGCTTCTTCAGCTCTGAAGATGATCCTGCCATTACCCACTATCCTGTCAGAGATGATGAGAATCAAACTGCTGGCAGTTGGCAGAATTAGCCTGCAATACTGCATTTTAACCACTGCACCACCAGGGTTCTATGCTTCCACCTCACAGACTGTGATGACCCAGGGTGGGATACAAAATAAACACAGTCACAAAAAACAGGTGAAGCCCCTTTTATTCCTTCACTTTGCTTCCAAGCTCCAAATATCCTTGACTGGAGACAAAAAACTCCCACACAAACAGTTAAAAGAAGGAAGAAATGCCTTTTAAATTATAAAGAGTAAAAAACAACACAAACCAGGCAAGGTAAGGGCTGGAGGACATCCATAGATAACAGAACACACACTGGGAAGGACACCAAACTCAGAGAGGAACCATAAACTAGAGATACTTCCATGCTTTGTTTCCAGCACTCACCCATACGCATGTCCATCCTCTTATTCAGTTGTCATAGCTGCAGCTCATGAAGATGATCAAGGCCCTCTCCTCCTCTGTAGACTACATCTCTCCCTTATCCTCTCCTCCCTGTGTGCCCCAGGATGGAGAGGGGATGGGCCTGGGTCCTCCTCTGACTGCCCAGCCAGCCTCTGCCCTTCCCCAGCCTCCTCCAAAACCTCTGGAGCCACACTTCCACTTCCTGTTGGCTGTTCCTCCTCTCTCTCAGAGTCAGTCTCCACCAGGCACATGACACAGACCCTATTCAGTTCCTGACTCCCATGCCTGGGAAAACAGCTACATATTCAAGGCTTTACAAAATACCATCTGAATTGGCCAGTTGGATCTTGAGAGTGTGGTGTTGAGGCTGGTGCTACAACAGAATCGGCTACTCTCTGATGATGCCCATAGAAACACACAAATTAACAAACATCTCTATTAATGTTACTTGCATGAAGATTGCAAAAATAGCTATATCCAGAAGGCCAGCATTGTGTTGCTGAAGACCCCCATGCTCTTCCTACACTAAGCTGCTTTGAGATCTGGAAAAAAAAAGCCAAAAAAGCCAATACAATCCTAAATTGCATTAACAGAGGGATACAAATGAGGTACTAATACCACTCTATAAAGCCTTAGTAAGACCACACCTAGAATACTGCATCCAATTTTGGTCATCACACCATAAAAAAAGACGTTGATGCTCTAGAAAGAGTGCAGAGAAGAGCAACCAGGATAATTAAGGGACTGGACACTAAACTATATAAAGAATGGTTACAGGAACTGGGATGGCTAGTCTCGGGAAGAGAAGGTCCAGGGGAGACATAATAGCAGTCTTCCAATATTTGAGGGGAAGCCACAGAGAGGAAGGGGTCAATCTATTTAACAAAGCACCTGAAGGCCAGACAAGGAATAATGGATGGAAACTGATCAAGGAGAGATTCAACATAGAAATAAGGAGGGGTTTTTTGACAGTGAGAACAACCAACCAATTGAACAGAAGTTGCCTTCAGAAATTGTGGGAGCTTCATCACGTGAGGCTTTCAAGAAGAGACTGGACCTGTCAAAAATGGTGTAGGTCTCCTGCTTGGCAGGGGGTTGGACTAGATGATCTACAAGGTCGCTTCCAACTCTGTTAATCTGTGGCTCTTTTAAGAAATGCCTTACAAGCAAGTATCTTACGTATAGAGCTACTTTTGTATATGAAGATGTATGTGTCAAACCACGAAAGAATTCTGAATTGCATTATATATATCAACCTATCCAGCTATCTATTTAAAATCAGAATTCCTTGCTTAATGTGCAAGGCTGTTTTTGAGGGAGAGAGAGAGAGAGAGAGAGAGAGAGAGAGAGAGAGAGAGAGAGAGAGAGAGAGAGAGAGAGAGAGAGAGAGAGAGAGAGAGAGAGAAAGGACATCTGGAAGACAGCATCTCACCCTTGAGACAATCTCTCCTGCATATCACAGAGTATTTTGGATACCCAAGAGACTAGTAAGGCAATCCATTTCATATTTGAGATGGTTTAAGTGGGCCGGAAAAAGAGGCTTGCAGAAAATGGTATATCTATTATGTATCTCTCCACTGTGAATCGTTTGGAAGAAAATATTTTCTTTTGCATAATTTTAAAATGGTATTTCTGGGATGTGGGTCAAGAAGCGACATTCACCGGGAGTGAAGAACTACTGATGGACGATAAACTGTTTGTTATTCTTGGAGCACAAGCTGGTTATCAATTATGCACAGTGATCTGTATCAGTGTTGAAAGCAACTGTGGTCCAAATTAATACAAAGTAAGGGCCTGTCTTAAAGCAGGCAAGCTCAAACCGCAAGCCTGAACAGACAAGCCAGAGTTGACAGGCAAGGTAGCTCACACTATGATAGACATAACTCACTGTTTCATTGTCTTGCAAAAGAGCATGATCTCTTCCCTAAATGCAGCACCTAACTTGCAGCTGGAGGAAAACTCTTTTTTTTTTTTTTTGTAAGATCACAGTGTTTTTATTTACAGATCAAATTAATTGCTAGTATGAAATTATTTTGAGTTATTTAAGCATTTTGCACGCCACTTCCATGGAATCCCATTAATCATACAATTCCTTTTTTTAACGAGGCTGGATAACATTTGGGAACCAGCCTTTTAATCAGTCAAGACTGGTCACTCAGTATTGGAAACAACGGCTCAGGAGAAGAATGGATGACCGACAAGGCTGTCTTAAGTCATTGATTACTTCCTGTTGAGCAAGCTGAGGTGGCTTCAGGCATTCTGCAGGACTCATAAAGTGGTCATTTCCGGAAAGGAAGACCAGTGAGAACGCAAGTAGGAATTTGGTGGTGGAGTTCAGGAAGGAAATGAAAGGGGAAGGTCCTAAACACCACATCCTCTATTTAAGCAAGAACTGTACGTAACTGTCAAAGGAAAAGGAGGAAACAAATGCCCCTTCATGACAGTGAAAATATAGGATTTAGATCAGGGGTGTCCAACCTTGGCAACTTTAAGCCTGGAGGACTTCAACTCCCAGAATTCCCCAGCCAGCAAAGCTGGCTGGGGAATTCTGGGAATTGAAGTCCTCCAGGCTTAAAGTTGCCAAGGTTGGACACCCCTGATTTAGATTAATGGATAGAGTGGAATTGTTATATTATTCAGCCTGGGACGCCTGGTATATATGGTTTAACAATAGAAAGAAAAGTAATACTGTAACTAATTAAAGAATATGAAGCTTTATGTACTGAATGCAGAATTCACAGAAAATGTATTATGTATTAATATAAGTGATCTAAGCAAGGAGTAAGGAATAGAGAATTCATAGAAAAATCAATATGTAATAATTGTAATACAATAGGAAATTAAATATAGGAATATGGTTAAGAAATGTTAATGATGTCTTCAACATTGTTGCAATTGTTTATGTTTTTAAATCGTTGGAAAAACCGAATAAAGCTTATTAAAAAATATATATATAGGATTCATGAGGAATTGAAGGAAAAATAGGCCACTGCTGTGGCTTGCAATGTTTCATGTGGTGAAATGCTACCGGTTCAGCATGGTTTGGCTGGTAGTAAAAAAAAAAAAAAAAAGCTTGAACGATCAGCTGAGCGGAAGAAGAAGAGAAAAGCTCAGGATTGGCCCCTCCCACCCAACCCCTGCGCTTTTCTGTTCTTTATCCTCTCAGTTGATTGGTGCGGCAAAGCCTCAGCTGATGTTTGGAAAGCTACACATGCACGAAGTGCGCAATCACCAAACCGTAGAGAAACTGGTAGAATCCCACCACTGCAATGTTTGTAACAAAGATGACCATGGCAACAAAACCCAGAGGCAGCCCTTGACTTACATTCATTTAGTGACCATTCGAAGGGACAAAGACACTGAAAAGGGGTGATTTATGACCATTTCCCCCACTTACAACTGTTACAGTATCCTCGTACAGATGCTTGGCAACTGACATGTATTGACGACGGTTGCAGTGTCCCGGGATCATGGGATCACCTTGTGCAACTTTCTAATATGCAAAGTCGACGGGGAAGCCAAATTCACTCAACCACCGTGTTACTAACCCACCCTGGCCACACATACCCCAGTCCCCCCAGAGGTCAAACACAACCCTGACGCGGCCCTCAATGACATCGAGTTTGACACCCCTGCTCTAAAGCAAATGGGATTCAAGTTAATTCCACTAATTTCAAGACTACACTACTTAGCCAGTGAGTTGACTCCAAGATGTGTGTTGTTCCTCACACTCAACTTCTCTGCTTGGCCTATTAGACTGGGCATGGAACGAACTCAGGGGATTTACTAAACCTTTGGTAGGTTGTTACCCGGGCTGAAGGAAAGTGGTAAGTTGGGCAGGCACTTTCAGATAGTACATGCTTTTGAAGGTGAATGTAGGATGAAATAAAAGTTTCTAGAGCTGGGTTTTAGGCAGGCAGCCCACCTTTGCCTTCTGTCTGAGTACCAGGAACGGTAGAATAGCTATGACTTTCACAAAGAGGATACAGATGAAGAACAAGTTCTCCCAACAGTGCCGAATTTCAGTTTCTGAAATAGCCTGAATCTCAAGTTATTTTTAGGGAGGCAAAATTCAATTGTGGCTTCTCTGGAAGCTCAACAGCCTGTCTTCTACACACACACACACACACACACACACAAGGACATCCTGTCACCACCGTGCCATTAGCTGTCTGATGAAAAAAGGCATCTCAGTCAAGGTAATTGGATACCCAGTGTTGAAAAAAGTGGGCCTTATCATCACTCATCGGAGATGAAAGAGCAGCGGAATGAATTCTGAATTTGTTTTTACTTCTTGCATAAGGAATTCTGTGTTTGGCACTTGGGGTTGGGGGGAAGGCCTGCTGAGTTTTAATCAGCTTGGCACACAAGCGGCATCCGGCAACCATAATGGGAAAGTCATGCTCAAAGATGGAGGTGTTTCCTATTGCCAGTCTTTTGGCAGAGAGCAGGCTGAGTTTGCTACCTAGAGATAAATTTCCACAGCCTACAGTGAAGCAAGCCATAGCCAACTTTATATCACCCCAGATTGCATGAAATGTTATCCATAAAAAGGATTTACCTTGTACACCAACTTGGGCAGTTTATGAGCTTTACAAATTCATATCGGGGACTTGGAAAATAAAGTTCCTTTTGTAAAAGCCATTACTTTAGAATGAATGAATATATATATATATATATATAACGCATAGTTGTCTTTGTTGTAGCAACGTTTCAGCAGAATCTCATCTGCCATCATCAGGCTCATCTGCCATCATCAGGCATCATCAGAAGCCTGATGATGGCAGATGAGATTCTGCTGAAACGTTGCTACAACTTTAAAAGAACAACTACAATGACGTGGGAAAATACCCAACCAAGCGAACACCATACATGTAGTACCGAAAACTTAAGAAATATATATATATATATATATATATATATATATATATATATATATATATATATATATATATATATATATTACATTGCATAGGATGCAGTATATACAGTAATCTTTCTAGAAAGACATTTTTTTCTAAAGAGTAATTTCCCCCCAAAAACCCTTTTTCATTCCAAAGAAGCATTCAGAGGAAAACACAAAGGACAAAGAGAGAATTTGCAAAGAAATACTTACAAAAACCAGCTTTGTTTCTTATAAATGCTCAGGAAAATGGAACAGGCCAGACAAATACTCTAGTGGAGACTTTCTAGAAGTCTATGATTTTTGATAAATGAGTACCTAACGGCAACAAGCAAAAATACAATACTTCATTAACTACAAAATAATCTTCCCAACATTCTTGGTTTTGACTTTGGAATAATAACTTGTATGCACAGTTTTGCTGAATTGACTCCATTTCTGAACAAACTTTGTATCTTAAACAAACCAAATGGGATGAATCTGTATAACACGTGCTAAAGTTCAAACACCCAACCAAGTTTTGGAAGCAGCATAGGTGATAAAGAGTTTGGAGGCTACATCATATGAAGAACATTTGAGGGAGCTAGGTGTGATGACCTGAGGCGTGGCACAAAGGCAACACAGTCAGATAAGCAATAAGAGTCCCTTTAATAGTTCCAACTTTGCCCCCAATGTCCAGGTTACCTTCTGGCTGGAGAAAAACTCTCCCAGGAACAGCTTTTATCTGCAGAGAATCAAGTCCAAAACATGGTCAACAAAAACTGTAACTATAAGTTCAATCAAGCCAAAATGAGATAATCAGTTTGGCAGGGCAGGAGCAAGAATTCCAAATGTGAAGGCATGGCAAAACTCACACAGTTGGGAAGACGCCAGGAACACAGATAAGCAAAGTCAACACAAGATAAAGTCACGTTTGCTCCCAGCAACTGCCGCAGTCAGCATTCAGTTCTTTTAAACTTTCATTCCCAGGTGTGGCTAATGAAGGGAATCAGGGCCCTTTCCTCCCCGTAAGCCAAGCAACCCACATTGCTATCTTCTCAGTTCCTCCCTGCGTGCCCTAGGATGAAGAGGGGGTGGGCCTGGGTCTTCCTCTGAACTCCCTCTTCCTTATTCTTCCCTTCCCCAGCCTCCTCCACAGCCAATGGAGCCACGCTCCCACTCCCCACAGGGGCATGACACTAGGTATGTTTAGCTTATTGAAGAGACGTATAGGGGAGACATGATAACTGTCTTCCAGTACTTGAGGGGCTGTTACAAAGAAGATGGGATTGGCTTGTTCTGCAAAGCACCAGAGAGCAGGACAAGAAATAATGAGCGGAGACTGATTAAAGAGAGATCCAACCTAGAAGTAAAGAGAAATTTCTTGACAGCGAGAACAATTAACAATTAACCAATGGATCAGCTTGCCTACTGAAGTTGTGGCTGCTCCATCACCGGAGGTTTTCAAACATAGACTGAGCAACCATTTGACTGGATCGTTATAAAGTTCCCGGCCTTGAGCAAGAGGTTGGACTAGATCTCTGAGGTTCCTTTGAGCCCTATAATTCTATGTTCTAAATCTCTGCCAGCCAAAATGGAGCTCAGGCGGGCCTCCTGAAACCTTCTAACCGCAAAAACAGAGCTTGTGAGGGCCACGCACAAGCTCTATTTTTGCTGGCAGAGGCACCATGTCCTTTGCTGCTTCCAGGGTGGCCCTGTGGGCCAGATCTAAGCACCCCGTTTAGATCAAACTCAAGGGTGTCAAACTCAAGGATCCAGCCCCTAGGCCTTGAGTACAGAGTACAAGTGCAGAGAAGAGCAACCAGGATGATTAGGAGACTGGAGGCTAAAACATATGAAGAACGGTTGCAGGAACTGGGCTTGGCTAGTCTAGGAAAGAGAAGGACCAGGGGAGACATGATAGCAATCTTTCAGCATTTGAGGGGCTGCCCCAGAGAGGAGGAAGGGGTCAAACTATTTTCTAAAATACCTGAAGGCCAGACAAGGAATAATGGATGGAAACTGAACAAGGAGAGATTCAACCTGACTCTCTACTCCTAACGACTCTGTGTCTATTAAGAGCTGTCTCTGTAAAGCGTTCATACCACGCAATACGCTACCCTCAAAAAGTCTTGCTTGTTCTGAATGGTCAAACAATGGCACTTAATCTCAACTAAGCTTGTCTTCTTTGGAAAAATCAGAAAATAAATACAAGCTGTGTCAAGTCTGGACCGCTCTGTAAAGGACTTGATACTCTCTATGTCTAATGCTAGGCCGCACACGCCAAAAGGCTTAAGGTGTAACCTAATCCTGCTTTTTCTCTGGTTATCCACACTAACAGAGTACACTTGCAGATCAATCTCGTACAGTTCATCAGTCTGGAACCCTCATTGTCATTTAGCACTGAGATCCAGAATTTTCACAAGGGTTCTCCACTCTTCTCTGGAGAATACCTTGCCACCAGACTTGAATTTAGAACTAGAAACCTTGATTCGCCGTGGTCGACTACTGGTATATAAAATCATACATTGCAATGTCCTACCTGTCAATGAATACTTCAGCTTCAACCATAACAACACAAGAGCACACAATAGATACAAACTCAAAGTAAACCGCACCAAACTTGATTGCAGGAAATACGACTTCAGCAATAGAGTGGTCAATGTCTGGAATACTCTACCCGACTCTGTAGTCTCTTCCCAAACCCCAAAACCTTTAACCTTAGACTGTCTACTATTGACCTCACCCCTTTCCTAAGAGGTCTGTAGGGGGCGTGCATAAAGCGCACCAACGTGCCTACCGTCCCTGTCCTATTGTTTCTCTTATTCTTCTTTTTATTTTTCTTATATGTACCCATTTCATGTATTCACAACTATGTATACACTTATACTTATTATCTTGTAAACAATTGGCAAATCAAATAAATAAATAAATAAATAAAACAGTGAGAACAATCAACCAATGGAACAGAAGTTGCCCTCAGAAGTTGTGGGAGCTCTATCACTTGAAGAGATCAGTCTGCCATTTGTCAGAAATGGTGTAGGGTCTTCTGCTTGGGCAGGGGGTTGGACTAGATGACCTACAAGGTCCCTTTCAACTCTGATTATCTGTTATCTTTTGTCTGAGTTTGACACCCCTGTTCTGGATGATAAAAAAAAAACCCAACTCAATTGTTCCTGCAAAGGGAATAGTGCGAAAGAATTTGGCAGAATAGAATAGAGTAGAGTAGAGTAGAGTAGAGTAGAGTAGAGTAGAGTAGAGTAGAGTAGAGTAGAGTAGAACAGAATATATGGAAGGGAAGGGAAGGGAAGGGAAGAGAAGAAATGGAAGGGACCTTGGAGGTCCTCTAATCCAACTCCTTGCTTAGGCAGGAAACCCTATACCATTTCAGACAAATGATTATTTATTTTTTAATATTTATTTATTCATTTTAATTTATATTGCCGCCTATTTGCCCATGGTGACTCAAGGCAGCTTACACAATGTAAAACTATATTTTTTAAAAAATAAAAATAAAAACAATAAAAACTAACCAAAAAAATCAAATAAATTAGTAAAATACAATAAAACAAAATTTGGAAAAAATTAGTAAAATCCAATCTCTTCTTCCAGAAGCATTCATAGCTTCTGGAGAAAAGTTGTGCCACTGATTAATTGTTCTAACTGTCAAGAAATTTCTCCTTAGTTTTAGGTTGCTTCTCTCTTTTTTCAGTTTCCATCCATTGCTTCTTGTCCTGCCTTCAGGTGCTTTGGGATGCTATTTTTTTAAGTATTTGCTGTAAGAAAGACCTCTGGCTGGGTGGATTATTGAGAAGATAACTTCTCCATGAGTAGTTTTAAGAGCTGTTCTTGGATTGAAATGTTGCCTACTGGTTTAACTTCTGCCCTTTTGAACTCTGATGAGCTTACTTTAGTCCAATCCAGGTAATAATGGTGATGACCTTTTTAAGTTTAAATAATTACCAGAATGGGTTCCTAGAGCATCAACTCATCAGAGGGTTGAAGCCATTAAGATATTTAATGCTGCCTGTAGGAATTTAGGAGGTTTAAAAGCTTATGTTGCCTTTAAAAAGGTGAAGTGAGTCAACCTTTCATTCCTTTTGTGAAAAGTTTCTCTCTCTCTCTCTCTCTTTTTACAAACTGAATACTGAAAAAAAAAAAGTGGTGGAATATTCATCAATTTGGGTACAGAAGCACAGGTTGGGAATTGCATTTGCGGTTGTTGTTAAGTTGCCCAAGTTAGACTAGAGATCGGGTGCAAAGCTTTATGGTTTCTTCTATCTGTCTTGCTCACTGATAGTTGTAGTGGCATTTTGATTGCCCAACTTGTATGCTTTTCCCTGTATATTTATGTTAGCAGGAGCAATAGTGATAGCACTTAGACATATTGACAGCCCTACGGGGCTCTCTCTGGGGTGGGCTTACAAAATTTTAGCAATGGGTCCTCTGCGCAGTTGCTGGGTAGGCGTGGCCATGGTGGGCGTGGCCTAGTTGGCCTCCTGAACCATGGCGGGGGGTGGGTGTTTTGCCCTCCCTGGGCTCCAGAGGCTCTCTAGAAGCTGGAAACGGGCCTGTTTATGGCCTTCCGGAATGTTTTTCACCCTCCCTGAGCCTCCGTGCGCACCCTGCACTTACCTGCATCCAAAATGGGCCGCATGGGGACTCCTGGGAGGGGAGAGGAAGGGAGGGGTGGGCGGGGCCAGCCGGGAGTGGGATTTGGGTGTTCTCTTGACTGCGCAGAATCTTAGCTAGGGGCTCTCCCGAACCCCCGGCAACCCCCACCCCTGGGCTCTCTAATTAGTTTACAGACTCAACATATTGCCCCACAACAACCTGGGTCCTCATTTTACCGACGTCAGAAAGAGGGAAGGCTGAGTCATCCTTGAGCCCATTCAGGATTGAACTCCTAGCTGTGGGCAGAGTTAGCCTGCAATACTGCATTCCAACTGCTGTGTCACCGGGGCTCCTTTTTATCAATAGAATATATCAATGGAGATTCTCAGTCATCCAGGTGGAATTGTTTGGAGGTTGAGTTACAGCAACTAGATATTTTGAACCAACAAGAAGGCCTGGCTCAACTTCCAGGAAAAGAAGAGTATCTAGCTAAGAATTGAATGGCATGGTCCCTGATGCTTTCTTAGCTTGGTTCTTTTCTTGCAGACGTTTCATTACCAAAGTAGGTAACATCATCAGTGCGGTTGATGTTTTTATATTATGTATCGGAGTTTTGCTTTTAACTTCAAGCAAGAACTTGCTTTATTATACATTTGTATCTGTCCTGAAGAAAGCCAAAAGTCACTCCTTTTGTATTTCTTTCTTGTTATACTTTTTTAAAAATCCCTTGTTAACTTCTTTCTCTCTTGGCTTCCCTCCCCTTCCAACCCTTCTTTTTGTGTTCCTTTGTATTTTATTTCTTTCTGAAGCTTAAGTTCAGATAATCAGAGTTGGAAGGGACCTTGTAGGTCATGTAGTCCAACCCGCCGCCCAAGCGGGAGTCCCTACACCATTTCTGACAAATGGCAGTGCAGTCTCTTCTTGAAAGTCTCAAGTGATGACGCTCCCACAATTTCCGAGGGCAACTTCTATTCCATTGGTTGATTGTTCTCACTGTCAGAAAGTTCCTCCTTATTTCCAGGCTAAATCTCTCCTTGTTCAGTTTCCATGCATTATTCCATGTCTGGCCTATAGGTCCTTAACAAACAAACAAACAGATAGACAAACAAATAAATACATAAATAAAATGAGCCAAGCCAAGCCAAGCCAAAACACCATTAAAAACAGCAGTATAAATTTTTTCAATTTAAAAACTTTTAAAAATCCAAACAACTTCATTGCTGCTGATTTTTAATAACCAGCAGAAGATAAGGAAATCAATATCCTTTTATTTTCCTCCCTGTTTTTTTTTTGGTGGGGGGGGGAGGAGGAAGGGAAATTTGGTAACTCTCCTCTTGAGTTATTTAGGTATGTGTCGGAAAGGGCCTCCAGCCCTCTCCCCAAAGCAGGCGCTCAGGTTATAAAAGTCATGAAAAAGGAATTGATGTGCCATTCATTGTGGTTTTCCACCAGTCTTCCATCTTACATGATGTGAGTTTCATCCCAAAAGGCTCTGGAATCTTCCTGTGTTGTCTTCAGCAGAATAACCGACGCTAAGCAATAAAAACAGAGGAGAGGCAAGTCGAGTGTTGTCCTGGCTAGGAAATGTATGGAAATGTGCTCGTTCACCAAAGTCTCGCCCATCCTAATTGCTTCCCCACACAAGTCCAGGCTTGTCCTAAGTAAACAAAGCTTCCCATCTTAATATGTATGTTGGGAAGCCAAGTTGCAACTCGACGGAAGGAATCCAGGAATGTGATGAAAGGATCTTTGCTGATATCTAATTTATGCTTTTTAACATCAAAGAGGAAAACAAATTACTGAGTAATTTAAAAAAAAAACTTCACTATTTTACTTCCTTGGGTATGGAAACTGCAGGAAGAATCTGGTTCAATTAGATAATACCTTCTTAGTTAAACTCAAGGTTAATTTGCAGAATCATTATTAGGGGACATGTTCTTTGACAGGTATAAAGAATATTTTTCCCATCACGGCATCTAGAGTGTGTGTGAGAGAGAAAGAGAAAAAAGAAAGAAAGAGAAAAATTCCTATGCACAATTTTGGAAGCAGAAAAATGTACCATCAGAGGATGTTGTTATAAAAAAAAAAGTTTAGATTGTGCAGAGATGGACAGACTAACAATGAAATTAAGAGTCGATATATTATACTGTCTGGGATGCCTGGTATGAATGGTTTAAAAGAAATCAAAATGACAATTAGGTAAAGAATAAGAAACTATGTAAATACTTATATCTACATTCATATCTATCTATATTTATTTATATATTAAGTTGAAATTGTATAATGAAAGAAATGTGTATATAGAAAGATGATAAGGAAATATAAAAGATGTCTTGATGTTGATATAATGATGAATAAAGTTTTATTTTATGTTTTTAAATTTTGAAAACTAAATAAAATTTAATTTTAAAAAAAAAAGAGAGAAAGACTTTAAAGACAAGGTTGCAGGAATTGGGTATGTCTAGTCTAATGAAAAAAAAAGGACTAGGGGTGATATGATAGCAATGCAGTGGTGGTATTCTACCGGTTTGGTCCGGTTTGACTGAACCGGTAGTAAAAAATGCTACTGTTCGGCTGGGTATTTTTTTTCTTTTTTCCCTCCTGACGGTTAGCTGTTTTGATGATCAGCTGTGCCAGGATTCCCCTTGCTGTCTTACTGCTTCAGCCAGGAGGCTTCCCTGAGACCTAGGAGGCAAAAAATGGAGTGTGTGTGTGTGTGTGTGTGTGTGCTGTGCAGCCCCCCGTGCTCCGTTTTTTCCCTCCTGGGCCTCAGGGAAGCCTCCTGGGAGCTAAAATGGCCTCCCAGGAGACTTCCCTGAGGCCCAGGAGGCAAAAAAACAACAACAACAACGCAGGGGGAGGGGGATGCTGTAAAAAAACGAGCGAAGCCATGCTTACCCAGTCACATGACCACACCCATCTAGCCACTCCCACCTAGCCACGCCCAAGAACCAGTAGTAAAAATATGTACATCCCACCCCTGTTGCAATGTTTCAATATCTAAAAGAGGTTGCTCCAAAGAAGAGGGAGTCAAGCTATATTCCAAAGTCCCAGATGGCAAGAAAAGAAACAATGGATGGAAACTAGTCAAGGAGAGAAGCAACCGAGAACAAAAAAAGAAATTTCCTAACAGTGGGAACAATTAACTGGTGGAACAGTCTTCAGAAGTCGTGGGCACTCCATCACTAGAGGCTTTTAAGAAGAGACTGGAGAACCATTTGTCTGTAATGGCATAGGGTCTCCTGGACTAGAAGACCTCCAAGGTCCCTTCCAACTATATTTATGCATTTTTCTTCAGTGATAAATAGACTAAACATATCATATGTACATATATAAAATAAGACAAATAAATGATAAATGTAAATATATGAAACCATAAGGAGACATGCACACTTTTTTTTAAAAAAAAAAACCATGTTCTGTTGAAGCTAATCTTTTCAAGAAAAAAGCACTGCTAATATAATTTATTTAGTCAATTGACATGGCTGCCATCTCAAACATATGACTCAGGACAAGGCCCTGCCTTGGTAGTGTCTGCAAGTTGTGATTTTAAAAAAAGGCAAGATGGCAGCAACAATGATGCACAACCCATAAAAAACAACCAAAGTGTCAATTGCATCATTGTGGCCTTGATTTTTTTTTTTTACCACAATGTTGACCATTGTCTGAATATATGGTTCCTTCTTCTCCAAGGCATTAAATGCCAGTGCTACAGCATCACAGAGACAACCTGTTCCCTCCACCAAGGGTCAAGGTTGCTTTGATCTCAATAACAGAATAACAGAGAGTTGGAAGGGACCAACCCCCTGCTCAGGAAACCCTATACCAGTGATGGCTAACCTTTTTATCCTCACATGCTGAACATGCGCACATGAGCATGCATGCATGCCTGCACTCATAATGCAATGCATGTGCAACCCCCTGTGCTCCCCCTCTGCTCCCCTGTGCATGCGCCCAGCCCCCCCCCCCCATGCATGTGCAATAGATACCCGAAAATCAGCTGGCTGGCGGGACGCACGTGTGCATGCACAGTGGAACCGAGCTAAGGTGACGACTCACGTGCCCACAGCGATGGCTCTGCGTGCCACTTCCAGCATGCCTGGCATAGGTTCGCCATCACAGCCCTATACCATTTCAGACAAATGGTTGTCCAATCTCTTCTTAAAAATGTCCAATGTTGGAGCATGCACAACTTCTGGAGGTAAGTCGTTCCTTTGATTAATTGTTCTAGCTATCAAGGAATTTCTTCTCACTTTCAGATTGGTTCTCCTTTTGATTACTTTCCACCTATTGCTTCTTGTCCTTCATGTGCTTTGGAGGATAGGTTGACTCCCCGAACTTCGTGGTAGCTCCTTAGATATTGAAACTCTGCTGTCATGTCACCTCCTAGTCCCTCTCAGTGATGGGTTTCAATTTTTTTTACTACCAGTTCTGTGGGAGTGGCTTTGTGTGTATGCATGCGCATTGCGTGTACAGAGAGTTTGCTACGGACCTTCTCCTGCAATCCTGCAGTCTCCTTGTGTCTTTGTTGTGGTTCATCAGCAGCAGGTGTGGATGGCTGAGGTCTCGGAGAGTGAGGACAGATGAGGGCCCTGCGTGTGATTCAGGGATGTGGCCAGGACCACCAGGGAGTGGAATGCTGCCTTCGGAGATTGTGGAGGCTGGCAGCAGCGATGAAGAGGTCCCCGAGGAGCCTGGGCCCAGTGTGCATGCGTGCAGGGCTCCTCGAAGGAAAGAGCAACTGCAGCAGCACGGGCAATTCAGGAGTAAGGCTGCAAGGTAATGGCCCCTCCGTTAAGAGATAAAAGCCAGCTGAGAAACTGGAGTTCTTTGCAGGAAGCAAAGAAGTTTTTGCACTCAAGCCTTGTGGACGTTCGGAATATCTTGGTTGGTGTTTGGAGACTCTTTGTGTTTGAAATATTTCTTGGCAACTTTATCTATGTTCTTGGCAGCCTTGCACAACCTTGTTCTTATCAGAGACAATTAGTCTGAAACAGCCTTTTAACCGGGAAGGAACGGAATTTGTAAAGAATCATTAAAAGGTTTTGCTGTTAGCTCTGTTTCATGTTTGTTTCCATGGAACAAGGTTTGGGTCAGAACAGTCTTCAACAGGTGACGTGTGGCAATCTGCTGTGCCACATGAAACAGCTGAACTTCAAAACCAGGAAATAAAGGTCAGTATAGAGCTGGGGTGGGTGGGGCCCAGCAACTGATCATTGGAGTGAACCAGTCGCTCACAGATGATCCTCGGAGCTACCAGTTTGGGGGAACTGGGCCGAACCGGTAGAATGCCACCACTGGTCCTTCTTGTCATTAAACTAGACATACCCAATTCCAGCAATCATTCTTCATATGTTTCAGCTTCCAGTCCCCTAATCCTCTTTGTTGCTCTTCTCTGCACTCTTTCTAGAGTCTCAACATCTTTTTTACATCATGACAACCAAAACTGGATGCACTATTCCAAGTGTGATCACCAAGGCTCAAGGTGTTTTGATCTCAACAATCTGAACAATAGCAGGCCAAGATTAGCTTCTGAGATCAGATCAGTTGTCATTTAAAGATTAAAAACTGACAACATTAATAAAATAAAATGCCAGCAACTCCATTAGGACTTCTACACACAAAGGGTAGAATTGGAGAGATTTCAGATTTAAACCTAGTCATGACAATGATTCCCTGGTTGTATATTTAACTCTTCTCTTCTTTTGTACACATTAAAATTTCTGTGTTACCTGTGTTGAGGAGACCAAGCAAGCTCAAACGTGGCTAGTTCTTGCATGGGCCACCATCTGGGGATTCAAGGGTTTAAGTAGACTGGGAAGACAAGGGAGAGACCTAAAAAGAAGGCAGTTGCAAACCCGTTTTGTAGCTTGACCAAAAAAGCCTAGTCATTCAGGTCAGCAGGAACTGAGACCATGGTTCCAAAGCAGCAAGATTTGATTGTTTGAACCAGAGGTAGTATTCGGCAGGTTCTGACCAGTTATTGAGAACCGGTAGCGGAAATTTTGAGTAATTTGGAGAACTGGCAAATCCCACCTCTGACTGGCCCCGCCAACCCCATCTATTCTCCACCTCCCGAGTCTCAGCTGATCGGCTGGGTCTTCTTTTGTTGCCCTGCACAGGAGAATGGAGCTGGAAAGCAGGTTAGTGGGATGGGAAGGAAATGGAGATTTTACAGTATCCTTCCCCTGCCGCGCCCACCAAGCCACAGGCACCAAACTATGCCACGCCCACCAAGCCACGCCTACAGAACCGGTAGTGAAAAAAAATTGTATCCCACCACTGGTTTGAACGTATCTTGGAACTCCTGTTGCTTGTAGCTTGTGTGGACTCTGGGCTCTAGGGCCTCAGCTATACATTTCTGAGTTAGATCTTGGTGTTGCACAAGTATGAGTCTCTCTTTCACTTTGCAGGACAGGGACATCACTGGCTAAAGAGCAACCAGAGAATGATTTGTAATATCTTGCTATTTAATTTAAAATGAGGTACATCTTGTTTCAGTAAATCTCGAGAGGAAATTTCTACCAGGTTAGTACAGTACCTGATTTTGGGAAAAGCAGTTATTTATTTGAATTGTAATAGCTGAAATGACATCTCTCTGTGCACATTGTGATAGATTTGCTCATAGCCCTGTCGGCTATAAAAACATAAATTATTTCTTTTTAGTGCAGCATGGGATAAGAAGTAGAGTGATATATTTGAAAGCCCTTTAAATCATTTTTTTTCTGACAAAATATGCGATTGGATTTGACTTGAAAGCAAACCCATTGAAATCCACCTCTTTCTTGGTTAAAAGTGACTGTTGGATGAAAAATATTTCTAGCTTGAGTTAGCTAACTGCTTGTCCCTCATATGTTTCTCTCATAGATGGGAAGTATCTTCAAACTCCCAACTAACTGCTCTTTGGTTGTTCACCCCTAATCCCAATGGACTCTGGGGCAAAATAAAAATAACAATTAAAAATAAAATCAAAACCTATCATTAAACTTTATCATCTTTAAACTGCTCATGATCAGGGAGCATTTCTTTTTTAAATAGTTTTTATTAAAATATTTTACATACATAATAAATACTATTCCCAGAAAAAAAAAGTGTGTGGAAAAACAAAAAGGAAAGGAAAGGAAGAGTCAAAGAAAAAAGAAAGTTAAAAAAAGAAAAGAAAATATGAAAAAAATATACAAAATGGCTTTTTGGCAGCTATATATACAGTTCTTACCAACTTTCTCTAAGTTTACATCATATTCTCCTTCTTTCTATAGTCTATTCTTTCTAAGAATAAAAACTATAAATCATGAAATCATTTTGTTTTTATTCAGAAAGTCCCTAAAGGATTTTCAGTCACTGATAAATATCAATAAAGGTATTTCTTTAAACAAAAAAGCCATCTGAGCCATCTCAGCAAGTTGTGACAATTTTAACAACTATTCCTCCAACCACGAGATCTTTTCATCATTGTGCATATAATAATCTTTCAGAGATGGTCTCCAAAACCGATCAGAATGGTTGGCAGTTTGGTGGTTCAAATCCCTAGCGCTGCATAATGGAGTGAGCTCTTGTTACTTGTCCCAGCTTCTGCCAACCTAGTAGTTCGAAAGCACGTAAAAATGCAAGTAGAAAAATAGGGACCACTTGGTGGGAAGGTAACAGCTCTCCGTGCTCCTTCAATGTTTAGTCATGCCGGCCACATGACCACGGAGACGTCTTCGGACAGTGCTGACTCTTCAGCTTTGTAACGGAGATGAGCACTGCCCCCTAGAGCTGGAAACGACTAGCATGTATGTGCGAGGGGAACCTTTACCTTTTATCTTTATTGAGTATTCTTCGATACCTTGGACCCAACAAATAATATCATCCCTAAGTTTTACAGATTTACAGATAATCAGAGTTGGAAGGGACCTTGTAAGTAATCTAGTCCAACCCCCCACCCAAGCGGGAGACCCTACACCATTTCTGACAAATGGCAGTCCAATCTCTTCTTGAAAGTCTCAACTGTTTTACTGATAACCTTCTGAATTTGAAAGATTGCTTTTAAAAGCAGACTAAGTAGAGTGCCCACACCATGTTTTTTAAGGAGGGAAACCCATACATCCCAGGTAAAGAAATATTTTAGAGTCTATTAAAAGATTTTTTTCTGACTTAATCTGTGTTGAAATTGGCGGTTTTTTATTTCAAACTCCTGAAATTGTACTCATGAAACATTACCCTATTAAAAGTATTCCAATGAAAGCAGCATTTCTTTAAGCTTCTCTCTTCCAAAGAGCTGTATTATTTCAGCGTAAAAAATTGATTGCTGGAGGGTTATAAAAAAAAAACACCTTCAGGGCGGCCCAGCATTAGAGATGCATTTGAAACATAAAAAAAGTTCTTGACAATAAATACGGCTAGAGGGTTAACTGAAGCTATTTCTGTACTTGGCAGGGATATTTCCAGCAATGTACATTGTTTAACTCTCAGGATGTATTAAGCTATAAGCTATTGTCAACTGCTGAAACAATTACCACCTTGCCAGGTTCTTCATGTCAGGTCATGAAATCAACTTGAGCATGATATCAGATTTGATGTTAAGCATCCAAATATGATGTGCATAAATGTCTGCCACAATGACTCACAAGATTGAAGAGAAAAGAGCAGGGGTGCAGTTGAAGAGAAGACAAAGCAATGCTGCAAGAAGGGTAATTAGAGCGACTGGAATAAAATGGGCGGCTTGGCCCAATACGTATTTCTGGCTAGATCACCTTTCCCAGATGGGGTGCAGTTGGTTTCTTTAGCCAGGTACAATTTGTGTGAATGACTTCCGGCATTTGAAAGATGCGTTTATTTTTGGGTGTGGTGTTTTAAGCAAGGCTTAGGCTCTGTTATCAACAGTCTTTTTTATTTTATTTTATTTATTTGATTTGTCAATTGCTTACAAGATAATAGGTATAAGTATAAACATAAGAATACAGGAAATAGGTATGAATAAATGAGGACAGTAGGACAGGGACGGTAGGCACAACTGTGCACTTATGCACGCCCCCTTACAGACCTCTTAGGAATGGGGTGAGGTCAATAGTGGATAGTTTGAGGTTAAAGGAGTGAGGGTTAAGGATGTAACAACAGAGTCAGGTAGTGAGTTCCAGGCATTGGCCAGTCTGTTGCCGAAGTCGTACTTTCTGCAATCAAGTTTGGAGCAGTTTACATTGAGTTTGTACCTGTTGTGTGCTCTTGTATTGTTGTGGTTGAAGCTGAAGTAGTCATTGACTGGTAGGACATTGTAGCAGATAATTTTGGGTACTACACTTAAGTCCAACCCTAGGGGAGAGCGAGTGATTTACAAAAAGAGGAAAGGAGGCTCAAGGATGGAGTTTGCATGGCCATTTAGGAAGATTCAATATTTTTTTCCACTTACATCATATTGCAACAATGGCGAAAGTTTGCTTTTTAAAGCAAGAGACGTTGGAAGTTCACTGACTGAAACATTCCTTTTATCATGTTGGTCTTCTTTTTGTAATTAACCAAATAACCAAACAGTTGGAAGGGACCCTGGAGGTCTTCTAGCCAAACCCCTTGCTGAAGAATGTGGCCCTATATCATTCAGGACAAATGGTTGTCCAATTTCCTCTTAAAAACCTTGTGATGAGGCATTTATAACTTCTGGAGGCAAGCTGTTCCACTGTCAAGAAATGTCTCCTTAGTTCTAAGTTGATGCCAGAGCTTTGTTATTTCTGAGGGGTCCTTGATGCTCTCCTTGGTTGTCTTCTTGTAGTTCATTACCAAACTAGGTAACATCATCAGTGCAAAACCAGGTGCCTTCTGGTGGAACTAGAACTTACAGATGGATGGATAATTGACCTTGCAAGAGACTAGAGGTGGAATGAGAAAGAATTAGGGGGGGAAAAGGAAAATGGAAAGAAGAGTTTGAGAAAATGGGCAAGAAGAAAGTTTTGTTTGATGAGTAACAAAATATTCGGAATAGCACTGGAGACAACTGGAATGGATAAAATCTGAACTCATCAGAATAACAGAGTTGGAAGACACCTTCCTAGTCCACCTTGTCATGCCTTTTATATCCAGAAAATGCAATATTCTTTCAGTGTGTTGTTGTTGACTATTATTTGAACTCCTCTATAAGAGTTCGCAAAATTAAGAGGCAGGAGCTTAATGATAAAAAAAAAAGAACTAAGATCTCATCTCCAGCAACACAACAATTTGAGAACTGTCACTGTTTCAAAAGAATATTTAAAGAGGTTTTTTTTTCCTCATTTCATTCCTTTTCTGGCTTTTTTCTCCAGACATAAATCATGGTTTATAGACCACAGCAGCATAACCAGCCAAACCCAAACCAAACCAAAGTCATTACACATAGGACGACATGTGATTCCAGCTTCAGTTTTCCTGAAAGTCTTAGGGAAAGAGCGCAATCACCAATAAAAAAGGGGACAAATGTAGAAAACTGGCATTTAAAAAAAACTCTTGATTTTCTGTGCTACATTAAGTTATTAATAATGATAGCAGTTTTCTTGTTTCTGTGCTTTGAAAGGAAGGAAGAAGACAGTACATTCCATAAAAAATATCTATGGAGATTCTTGATCATTCAGGTCATGGTTGTCTCAAAGGTGCTTTTCCAAAAAGCAACTGGACTTTATTGGTGTTTTTATTTTTTGAAAACATTTATCTTCTCAAGAACCTCTAAAGAACTAGAGAAGCTTCTGGATGAGAAGGGGAATAATGCAAGATTTAACTCTTTCTCTTTCTTTCTTTCTTTCTTTCTTTCTTTCTTTCTTTCTTTCTTTCTTTCTTTCTTTCTTTCTTTCTTTCTTTCTTTCTTTCCTTCTTTTTTTCTTTCTTTCCTTTCTTTTCCTTTCCTTTCCTTCTTTCCTTTCTTTTCCTTTCCTTCTTTCCTTCCTTCCTTCCCTGCCTTCCTTCCTGCCTGCCTTCTTTACTTTTCTCATAATTTTTATTAAAAGTTTTGAAAAGGAAGGTGGAAAACTAACATGAACTAAATATAGATTAAGGAAGGAAAAAACAAAAAGACATCAGAGACAAGGCTAAAAGTGCAACAAAGGAAAACAAAGGAAAACAAAAATAGAAAAGAAGTCGCTTATGATCTTCTTTACAGCAGTTACAACTACAATTATAAATTCATCTCTTTCTCTAATGTTACAACATGTTTGTCTTCTTCTTGTAATCTACCCTGTCTGATCATCAAAACCATAAATCAAAAGTTCAAATTCCCACCCCTCCTGGTTTTCACACACACACACACAAAACTCATAAGGGGTTGAATTAGAAAGTTTTCAGGCCATGCAGAACATGTCTTAATTTTGTGAGTTGTGAAGAGATGTCGGGAGACTGTAAGTTCTAGTTCCATCTTAGGCACACAGCCAGCTGGGTGACTTCAGGCTAGACCAGGAAGATCTACTTCCGAAAATCTTGCCAAGAAAACTTCAGGGACAGGTCCAGACAGTTGCCAGGAATCAACGTTGACTCCATGGCACAATAAATACATAAAATGCAGGTATTTCTCAACTTACAACCTTTTAAAGTTACAATGGCCCTGACAAACTAAAAGTTACTTCTTTATGGCCCTTAGGACTTGTTGAGGCATCCCTCGGGCCACAAAATCAAAATTCAGATCCCTGGCAACTAGCATGTACTGTATTTATGATGGTTGCAGTATCTCTGGGGTTATGTAATTCCCTTTTGTGACCTTCTCACAAGCACAGTCAATGGGGAAGGCAGGTTTACCAACTTAACAGTGATTCGCTTAATAACTGTGGCAGGAAAGATCCTAAAAAAGGACAAAAGTTTTGCTTAGCAATGGAAATTTTGAGCTCAGTTATGGTCATAGGACAGGGACTACCTGTAATCTGCATGCATGCACAGGTACAGTATATGTGGTGCCTTGCTCAATAGTAGTAACTGTGAGGGAGATCTTGGAGTCCTCAGGGACAATCACTTAAATAGGAGCCAGCTGTGTGCTGCAGCTGCCAAAAAAGCCAACACAGTTCTAGGCTGCATAAACAGAGGGATAGACTCAAGATCCTGTGAAGGGTTAATACCACTTTCTAATGCCTTGGTAAGACCACATCTGGAATATGGCATCCAGTTTTGGTTGCCACAATGTAAAAAAGATGTTGAGACTCTGGAAAGAGTGCAGAGAAGAGCAACCAAGATGATTAGGGGACTGAAGAACGGTTGCTGGAATTGGGTATGTCTAGTCTAGAGGAGACATGAGGAGTAGAAGAGATATGATAGCAGTGTTCCAATATTTGAGGGCCTGCCACAAAGAAGAGGCGGTCAACCTATTTTCCTAAGCACTTGAAGGCAGGACAAGAAGCAATGGGTGGAAACTAATCAAGGAGAGAAGCAACCTACAACTAAAGAGAAATTTCTTGACAGTTAGAACAATTAATCAGCGGAACAGCTTGCCACCAGAAGTTGTAAATGCTTGAACACTGGAAGTTTTTAAGAAGAGATTGGACAACCATTTGTCTGAAATGGTATAGACTTTCCTGCCTAAGCAAAGGGTTGGACTAGAAGACCTCCAAGGTCCCTTTCAACTCTGTTATTCTATTCTATTCTATTCTATTCTATTCTATTCTATTCCATTCTATGACCAAACAGAACCCAAGCGGTTGATATCCCAAGTCCTTTTTCTTTGGAGAGCAATAGTCAAATATCGGAAAGGGCAGCATCTGAAGAGTTGCCCTGCTGGAGCAAGCACCATCTGTTTCAAATTTCCACCTCCTTCTGCCCTGAGACGATATGCAACCCTTCCCCATAGTAGCTTTTTGTTCTCTCTGAGGGATCTTTTCATCGTTCGGAGCAGAAGAGAACAGGATGCCCCTGGTCTGTTCCTGCCATAAACGGGGATTGAATAGTTCCAGTGATTGTGAAGGGAAGGAGAAATAAAAGAATTACGAACAGGCTTCTCGTCTGTCTCTTCCCAAATGCTATGAATGGAACTCCAAATGTATCAGCCTCGATGTCTCATCCTCTTCCTTAGTCAGAATTGTTATCTTCAGCTGTTGCCCCCAAAACGGAAGTCGTGAAGAAAAAGCCCTTGCAGCAAAATGGCTGGACAAGGAGAGGATGAATACCCCCACCGTCTTTGTTCAATTTTATTAGGCCTCGTAGATACGTGGTCAAACTTCCCTGGGGTTCTGGTAATGAAATGGGGACTGAGTGCCAGGAATGGACACAAAAAAAAAATGGAATGAAACATCCACACACGTAGGCTGAGGGGCTTGGAAAACAACGTTCCACTTTCTCTGCACAAGGATATTGCAAGGGATGGACTGCATTGTGACATACAGCATGGCAAGCTATGGTTTTACTTGAATAAACTACAGTTGCATGCTTGCTCAAAAGGGGATTTTGATTTCATGTGTGAACCAGCAGTGGGACCCTACCTGTTCCACTACCGGTTTGGTGATCGTGCGCGCATGTGCATGCACACCTAACATGCACACGCAGCTTTCCCCACACCAGCTGAGGCCTGCAACGCCAATCAGATGAGAGGATAAAGAACAAAAAAGCGCAGTGTGATGACCTGGGGCGTGGCACAAAGGCAACACCGTCAAATAAGCAATAGGAGTCCCTTTATTATCTCCAATTTTGCCCCCATTGTCCAGGTTACCTTCGGCTGGAGAAAAACTCTCCCAGGAACAGCTTTTAACTGCAGAGAATCAAGTCCAAAACATGGTCAACAAAACCTGTAACTATAAGTTCAATCAAGCCAAAATGAGATAATCAGTTTGGCAGGGCAGGAGCAAGAATTCCAGATGTGAAGGCACGGCAAAACTCACACAGTTGGGAAGACACCAGGAACACAGATAAGCAAAGTCAACACAAGATAAAGTCACGTTTGCTCCCAGAGGGGACCAACAGAAACAGACCATGAAGTGGGTATGTGGGGTCTCTTACAATGCTTTGAGCTCTAAGTGCATAGCACTTATAAGCAGTATCCTGAATGACGGCATGCAAGCTTCCTATAATCTTCTTGGCTGTCCTTACCACTCTCTGTAGGGACTTTCTATCTGTCAGAGGCACTGCTGCCACCAAACCAAACAGTGATGCAGTTTGTTAAAATGCTCCCAATCGGGCCTCTGTAAAAAGTGCCCAGGACAGAAGGAGAAACATGTGATCCAGTGGTGGGATTCAATTTTTTTTACTACTGGTTCTTTGGGTATGGCTTGGTGGGCGTGGTAGGGGAAGGATACTGTAACATCTCCAGTCAGAGGTGGTATTTACCGGTTCTCTGAACTACTCAAAATTTCCCCTACCGGTTCTCCAGAACTGGTCAGAACCTGCTGAATCCCACCTCTGATGTGCTCTCCTCATCTGATGCAGGAAATGCAGGCTCTGGTTTCCACTTTTTTTTAAATAAGTTTTTTTATTTTTATACAATCATTCCATCTTTAGTTATCTGGGTACAAGCATCTTTGTTAAACAATAATCAAAATTACAACACCCTTCATTACATATTAATTCTACCTATTTAACATAGTAATATCCACCTATTAATTATACTAATTAATTATACAATATTAACATGGTAATACTCAACATGTTAGTCATCATATTAACTTATCACTTTTAACACATCTTTATTTTGTTTCCCTGTTTCTAACTTCCATTTCTATTATTTAACCATTGATAGAATAAATCCCATACCATATAATATTCAGTTTGCTCTTTCTCTTTAATTGTCAATGTCAATCTATCCATTTCTGCACATTCTAGTATTTTCCTAATCTCACTCTCATCTGTAGGTATCTCCTCAATCTTCCAATTTTGTGCAAATATAATTTTGTCCGCAGTCAATATATTAGTAACTAAATATGCATTTTCCTTACTATATTCTTCAGGTAGAATCCCCAATAGAAATATTTCTGGTTTTAAATATATAATAATACACATTTTCACAGCGGCCAGATTGGCTTTTGCACAATGTTGGAAGCAGCCTCATGTTCCATCAGAGGAGATGATCATTCAAAAAATTTCAAGTTGTGCAGAAATGGACAAATTAACTTTGGCATTAAAAAATAAAGACACTTCAATATACTACAACAGCTGGAACTGCTGGTACAAATGGATAGACCAAAGATAGACTTCACACTAAAAGGCAAAAGAGGATAGGATAAATCCATAGTAGTGATACACAGATATATGTAAGGATTAGGTGTGTGTATATGGCATAAAATAAGGATAAAAAAGAGGTCTTACAAACTGTTGAAGATGTGAATGTTTTTAATTGTTTTCTATTTTTCTTTCTATTTTCTTCTCCCATTCTTCTTTTTCTCTCTTTCATTTGTGTATGTGTTGTTGGTTTGTTTTAATTGTAAAATCAATAAAAAAATTTTTTTTTTAAAAAAAGAAATATTTCTGGTTTTAAATCAATACGTTGTTTTATCATTTTTGCCAACCATATATGTATTTTGGTCCAATATTTTTTTGCTTTTGAACAGGTCCACCACATATGATAATATGACCCAGGTATCTGGTGGCACTTCCAACATTTAGCTGATTTATCTTTAAACTTCCTTGCCAGACTCGCCAGCGCGAAATGCCATCTATAAAACATCTTGTATAAATTTTCTTTGTATGTGATTGACATTGTTAATTTATAATTCCTATCCTACAGTTTTTGCCATTTATCTAGTTCGGGGGTCTTCAAACTTGACAGCTTTAAAGCTTGTGGACTTCAACTCCCAGAATTCCTCCTCCAGTCATGTTAGCTCAGGAATTCTGGGAGTTGAAGTCCACAAGTCCTAAACTTGCCAAATTTGAAGACCCTTGGACTAGTTGAATTGTGTGACCAATTTTTTTGTCCATGCTTTCATTGTTTCCTTTACTTGCTCCAGTTTGCACCTCTATCATTCAGCTAAGAAGTACATGATTCTAAGTATCTAACAGGAAGTCTGACCATGAGGCTGTTTGAGTGGTGAGGCTGTTTGAGTCAACACCTTAATGATGGATCCATGCATACGTGGGTTTTTGGCTTCAGGAGGAGATTTTTTCTCAACTCTGCCATGTTCAGATTATAGGATTCATGCTGTTGTCTAACACCCATACGAAACAGCTGAGTGAGATCATTCAAAAATTTGAGTGGTGTCATCTCAGTTTCATCACTTCTAGCTGAGGAAGTGGAAATGTTTCATCAGTGCATGGATGCTGCAACTGCCTGGATCAGGGCCAGCAACCGAGAGCTTAATTCAGCTTGCTAATGAATTATTGGTCAACCTGATGTATGGTATTCACCTTCTTCTAAAGATGCTTGTATTCTCTTCAATGGAATCCATAGATGAGAAGTTGCTTCTTCATCCTTCTTGATCACTTCAGGCACAAGTGTCCTTTTGATATATATCTGTGCGTGCACGAGAGGGAGGTATTATCACACTTTTCTCGTGAAAAGTTGGTTAGCTTGTTCAGTTGTCACATAATAGGGCAGCTGCCATATATCTTGATGCTTTATTTCATGGGTTCCCATTTTGTTTCTGAGTCCAATTCAAAGTACAGGAAATCCTCGACTTACAACCACAATTGAGCTAAAATTTTCTGTTCCTAAGCCAGACAGTTGTTCAGTGAATTTTGTCCCATTTTATGGCCAGTTTGGCAGTTCAAATCTCACCAGCTGAAGGCTGACTCAGCGTTCCATCCTTCCGAGGTCAGTAAAATGAGGACCCAGATTGTTGGGGGTGGGCAATAGGCTGACTCTGTAAACCTCTTAGAGGGGGCTGTAAAGTGGTATATAAGTCTAAGTGCTATTGCTATTGCTTTGATTAAAGAAAAAAACACACACAAATACTTTTGTTTCTACTTGGAAACCACTTTGTGCTTGAGATAGAAAAAAATGAAACTTTGATTTTGGGTTTTATTGATTAGATAGAATTGTTGTTATAGAAATATATACATAGAAATAGTGTGTGTGTGTGTGTGTGTGTGTGTGTGTGTGTGTGTGTGCAAGTGTTGGCGTGTTCGGGTCTTTTCCTGTGTAAGATTGAGAGTATCTTGGCAACGTTTTGACGAGGTCCCACTCGCCATCTTCAGGCTGGTGCTTTCGGCTTCGTGCTTATGTGAGCTTTGCCTTAGTAAGACCACACCTAGAGTACTGCATCCAGTTTTGGTCACCACACTATAAAAAAGATATTGACGTTCAAGAAAAAGTGCAGAGAAAAACAACCAGGATGATTAGGGGACTGGAGGCTAAAACATACGAAGAACGGCTGTAGGAACTGGGCACGGCTAGTCTAGGGAAGAGAAGGACCAGGGGAGACATGATAGCAGTCTTCCAATATTTGAAGGGCTGCCACAGAGAGAATGGGGTCAAGCTATTTTCTAAAGCCCCTGTAGGGCAGACAAGGAAGAATGGATGGAAACTGAACAAGGAGAGATTTAACCTGGAAATAAGGAGAAACTTTCTGACAGTGAGAACAATCAACCAATGGAACAGAAGTTGCCCTCGGAAGTTGTGGGAGCTTCATCACTTGAGGCTTTCAAGAAAAGATTGGACTGCCATCTGTCAGAATTGGTGTAGGGTCTCCTGCTTGTGCAGGGGGTTGGACTAGATGACCTACAAGGTCTTTTCCAACTCTGATTATCTGTTATCTGTTAATATTTCAGGAGATCATCCTATAATCTTGTTTGACTGTAGTGCTTTGTCCTGATGTCTTGAGAGCCTTTGGATCAGGGTACCACTTATCTTCCCTTCCCTTGGATCTTCCAAAGACATCTGGGACATACCTGGTTCTTTGGGGCTTTGTCTTCCCGTTTGCCAAGAAACCCCAGAACTGTACGCCAATTTCCTGTGTTCGAGAACAGCTCTGCCCAGCAACAAAATTAATATGCCCTTCCAACTGATTGAATGATTTAATGCGGCCTTTTATATATAAGTTATTTTTTTGTGGAAAATGCTGCCCGAAGGAGCTATTTCCCTGTGCTTGAATTTCTGACAAACCATTTGAAACCTTGATTTTCGTTTCAGGAAATCCCCTGCCTGAGGACAGAATGTAAATAAAGACTTTGAAAACCTCAAGCTGAAGTAGATCTGTCGGAAGGACAGGAATGGTGGGGAATTATTAAAAAATATTTCTTTCTCTCTCCCTCTCATTTTCCAGCCACTTGCACACTTCTGCTCTTGATATTGATATTTGTGGAAATTAAGGTGACCAACCATCCTCCTTTAGGGAGGACAGTCCTCCTTTTGTAAGTTCTGTCCTCTCTCGAAAAGTGTCCTCCTACACGGCCTCCTTTTTGATATTTGAAGACTAATCTGTAAATCTCCGTATTTGATCGATGCCTATCCGATCCGTTGTGTGTGATGTGACGTATTTGTATTTGACATGATGATTCATCAAGGCTCGGTACAGTGCGGTGAGACACGATTATGAGATGCATGCGCTCCACACAGGAGAATTGTTTTGAGAGAGTGCGCCGCGCGCAAGTGGCTTTGTTTTTTTTTTCTTCAATTTATTTGTGTCCTCCTTTTCATTGTAAAAAAGTTGGTCATGTTATGGAAATGCCAGCTGGGATAATTTGAGGAAGGCCTATGAAAAGACCTCACCTGAAGAGAAAGAGGCAATTTATACAGGACAAAAACCCATTTCATCAAAGCATAAATTGCTCTTCTTTTTTTTTCAGTTATGGACAAGGAATATGAATGCCAGAAAGTTCAGAAACTGACAGGTCCTTTGGCAGTTCAGAACAAATTAGAAAGAACATTTTCTAACCAGTGTTGGTTACCATGAGGAGGCAAAAAAGATTCTCTTTCCCTCTCTCTCTCTCTCCCTCCCTCCCTCTATCTCTCTCTTCTGATCATCTCCAATCTCCTCTTATCTCCAATCTCTAATTTCTTATTTATCTCCTAACTCTTACATTATCTCATCATATATATGTCGGTACAGTGCGGTCACACACACACACACACACACACACACACACACACACACACACACACACATATATATATATATATATATATATATATATATATATATATATATATATATATATATATTTGTTTTCTGAGGTTCTCGCGGGTATTTGTATGTGGATCTTTGGTTACGCGGGAGAAAACCCGAATAACCAAAGATCCATATATATATATATATATATATATATATATATATATATATATATATATATATATATATATATATTTCTGAGGTTCTCAGGGTATTTGTATGTGGATCACTCTGAGAAGCACAGAGCGGAAGACACAAGCCTGAAGATGATGAATGAGACTTCATCGAAACGTTGCCTAGATACTTCCAATCTTACGCGGGAGAAAACCCGAATAACCAAAGATCGATCTATCTATCTATCTATCTATCTATCTATCTATCTATCTATCTATCTATCTATTCTTAAGTTTTCGCGGGTATTTATATGTATGGTATTCAGCTTTGTTCGGGTATTTTCCCACGTCATTATAGTTGTGCTTTTAAAGTTGTAGCAATGTTTCGGCAGAATCTCATCTGCCATCATCAGGCTTCTGTATAGTGTACATTATAGTATGTATCCCCAAGATACACAAAGAAGGAATACCACTCAGACCCATAGTCAGCTCCATAGGTTCACCTCTACAGAATCTTGTCAAATTTCTCGCCAAACAACTCCAGCCCTACACAGAATCCATCACCTCACACGTACAAAACTCCTTCCACTTCATAGAAACAATAAAGAAACAAAACCTACAACCCAGCGACCTACTCGTGAGCTTTGATGTCATATCCTTCTTCACCCAAGTACCCATCAAAGAAGCCTTGACATCAAAGATATGACATCAAAGCCATCCAAAACAAATACAACCCCCCCAAACACATCCTAGATCTGACCAACCACTGCCTAACCAACACATACTTCATCCACAATGGACAAAGATACAAACAGATAGAAGGAGCACCCATGGGATCACCCCTCTCACCCATCATCGCTAACCTATACATGGAACACTTTGAAACCAATGCTCTAGACAAATCCGAACACAAACCCAAACTCTGGTTCAGATATGTAGATGACACTTTAGTAATTTGGCCACACGAGAAAGAAAATCTGGATAACTTCCTCACACATCTCAACAACCTACACCCCAAAATACAATTCACCATGGAAACAGAAACCAACAACCAACTTCCCTTCCTGGACGTCCTAATTTACAAAAAAAACAATGGCTCCCTAGGACACACCATCTACCAGAAAAAAAAAAACACCAACCGCTACCTAAATGCACAATCCCATCACCACCCTGTGCAGATCAACTTTGTAGCCAAGACCCTCATCTCCAGAACCAAACGCCTAGCTAACAAAGACCACCTGAGAACAGAACTACACACCCTCACTAATGTATTAATTTCCAACGGATTCCAAAGAAACACTACCACCAATCTAATCTGAAAAGAGATACCCCCAAAAAAACCAAGACACAGAACAACACAATGGTATCGCACTCCTCCCCTACATCAAAGGCACCACGGACAAAATTAGCAAAATTCTCCACAAACACAATATCAGGACAGCCTTCGGCATTGACCAAAAAATAGCCAACATCCTAAGAAACCCCAAACACAAGATCCAGCTAGAAAACCAAGGAGTTTATGAAATACCATGCAACAATTGCCCAGCCACATACATTGGACAAACCAACAGGAGAATAAATGCATGCATTGCAGAACACAAAAACGCAGTCAGAAGAGAAGAAAATACTTCCTCCCTCTTCCAGCACCTTAAAGCCACAGGGCATGAAATTAATTTTGAAGGAACCAAATTAATATCCAACACTGAACACTCCAGCAAGAGAATAATCAGGGAAGCCATCGAGATAGAGAAACACCCCCATAACATGAATAGATGGGACGATACCTCCCGCCTACCAGACATCTGGAAGCTAGCCCTCACCAATAAACAAGTCCCAGCCACGAAACCCATCACCAGACCCAAAACAACATGGGATACCACCGCCAATCCCCCTCATCAGACCCAGGCCCAAGCCCATCCTATAAACGAAGGACAACCACCATCCAGAAAACAGACCACGGCTGCTTCGCCAGCTATCGTACCCCCGACCCCAAAACCAAACAAGCTGACTCACACCAAGAACACAGAATGCTACATCACAGCCACCTGCTCAGGACATTACATCAGAAAACTCAGGAAATTACACCACAAGAACTCAAGAAGTTGTAACACAGCAAATGACCCAGGATATCACAGCACAAGACTAAGGATATCACAGCAATAAATCTCACAAGGTCATCACACAACCCATTACCCAAGGCATTACTACACAGGAGGCTAATGGAAAAGAGATCAAAACACAAACGACCCAGGAGATTACAACGCAGGACCCAGGATACCACAACAAAAGAACTTGCAAGCCCATTACACAACCCATTACCCAAGCCGTTAAAACACGAAAGGCTAATGGAAAAAAGATCATTACAAAACAAACGACCCAGGAGATTACAGCACAAGATCCAGGATATCTCCACATCAAAACTCACAAGGCCATCACACAGCCCATTATACCAGCATCAACTCCATCAACCAATCAAGAGGCAGCAGTGCAGCCAACCAGCCCAGCACACCAGCCCCCACCACCAGTATTTATAGAGAGACAGCAGCTCCGATCACACACTGCTTGCACTGGCATGAAGCCGAAAGCACCAGCCTGAGGATGGCGAGTGGGACCTTGCCAAAACGTCACCAAGATACTCTTAATCTTACATGGGAAAAGACCCGAACACACCTAGACCTATGTATGTATGTATATATGTATGTATGTATGTATGTATGTATGTATGTATGTATGTATGGTATTCAGCTTTGTTCGGGTATTTTCACGTCATTAGTTGTGCTTTTAAAGTTGTAGTAACGTTTGGCAGAATCTCATCTGCCATCATCAGGCTTCTGTATTGTGTTCGTCAATACAGAAGCTTGATGATGGCAGATGAGATTCTCCCGAAATGTTGCTACAACTTTAAAAGCACAACTACAACGATGTGGGAAAATACCCGAACAAAGCTGAATACCATACATGTAAGTACCCGCGAAAACTTAAGAATCTATCTATATCTATATCTATATCTATATCTATATCTATATCTATATCTATATCTATATCTATATCTATATCTATATCTATATCTATATCTATATCTATCTATCTATCTATCTATCTATCTATCTATCTATCTATCTATCTATCTATCTATCTATCTATCTATCTATCTATCTATCTATCTATCTATCTATCTATCTATCTATCTATCTATCTATCTAGTGTTTCTCCAACAATACGCCCCCCCCAATAGGAAGACCCAGCATATTTTCTAGGCATAAAATAAAATTAAGCCCCTTCCCCCAAATTTAGGCCTAGTTTAAAACATGTGAAATTGGGGGGGAAAGCTGGGGGGGGAACTTGCCATTAGGAGTGCTCCGTGGGCAGCTACGCCTCACCATCAGCTGCTCCTAACACCATGGTGGAGCACGGAGAGCTCCCTTAACCCTCCCTTACCCAGGTCAGCAGGCGGGCGGTATCGGCGTGGATGTCTGGCAGCATTTCAGCCACTTCTCAGGCCTCCGTAGCTTCCACGGTTCCCACCGGTGCTGGCGCCTCTCTCGCCAGCGCCGTCTCCAACAACAGCGTCTGAGTCGCTCCCGCTTTTCCCCCGTCCCTGTAACAACAGGGGAAAAAAAGGTTATGAGGTACCTGGGAGTGCCGCGCGCTGCATTTTGGTTTAATCCTGAGTGGCTGGGTGGGCGTGAGAAGATCTGAGCGAGCATCTCTGCTGCTGTTACCCTTGGTGTTCCAGCCTCGGGCTCTGCAAGTTTGCAAAAGTCCCGGTGCTCAGCCTGTTCCTGCATTCCAAGCACCCTGGCCGAGCTGCAGCTGTCCCTCTCTTGCCAGCGCTGTCTCCAATAATAGTGGCAGCAGCGGCGGAAACTGTGGAAGCATTTCAGCCACTTCTCGGGTGGGGGAGCCCTCACCGTAACTTCCATGGTTCCCGCCTCTGCTGCCGCTGTTATTGAAGGCGGTGCTGGCGAGAGAGGGACAGCTGCAGCCACCCCGTAGAGGTGGTGAAGAGGGGGGAGACTGCCAGCAGGGTCGAGGAGAGCCGCATCTCTCTTCCCCAGCTGGCCATTACTCCCTTTCCCGAAGGCAGTTGCAGCGGTGGTCAGAAATGGCCACCTCAAAGAAGAACTGAACCAGAAAGGCATCGTTTCATCTGCTGCCATGAATGGGGCTTTGCTTGTTTGTGTGGCCTGGTTTCTGGCATGCCACAGACAGGTGCTGTTCCATGAACCAGGGGTTTGGAGATCCCTGTTCTATAGGTCGAACGGGGTCTTACAATGTGGTTTTTAAATTAGTTAAGCAAAGGCATTTGACTGAATCAACAAGTTAGCCCTTTTTTGTTTATAACCCTGAACCTAACAGAAAAGATGTAGGAGAGCCATAGGAGTAAGCAGTCTGCAGTCTTTTTCTTTGCAAACTCGTCCATTCTCATCCATTCAAACTCGTCCATTATTTCATCCATTCTGAACAATTTTTTTCTCCCTGTTATTGTCAGTGTCCTATATTAGGCACCCATTGTTCTCCATTAGGAAAATAGAACTCTTATTAGTAGTTCTATTCTCCTAATTATTAACTGAAACCAATTTTAGGGAACAAATGACTAATTAACCTATTTGTGATTAATTTAGCCAGTGAGGCTCCTGAAAAAGAATTTCCATGCCTGGGCTAAAACAAAATGTGATCACCACTAGATGGCACCAAAGAAGAATATTGTTTGTTTCTCTTTACCACCATCTTGAGGACATATGGATGACTGCAGACCAGATAGGACAACACTATTTTAACTAATCTTTTGTAGCCCAATAGGCAGGTGAAAGGTTGAATAAAATCCCTGACCTCTGTTTTGGACAAAGGTTTCAAAACAAGATGAAAATTGTCTACCAATGAGACAATTTTCCAAAAGAATACCAGCTAGGAAAGTTGTTAAAGGCACAAGGATTTGACAAGCATCCTGGTTGAACAGCAATCGCTTTTTAAAAAAGAGTTATTTTCCCTGCCACCCAAGAACATTGGAATCAAGAAAGCTGCCAGAAAGACTGTTGAACATATCCCAAATAAGACGACATAAAACTTGTTGATGAACTCAAAGAGACTTCTGGAAGCATCCGAGATATTTCATGTTCTTGTTTTCTTGTCCAGGCTGATTTTCTGCCATATATTCAATAACTAACCTTGTTATTCTGAAATGTTATGGGAAAAAGTCTGATTTTCCCTAAACATTTTGCTTTTGGCTGTCTTTGAAATCAAATGTCAGGAATGAGACTTAATATAGGCAAACAGACCCTGTATAACACATGACATTAAGGCTGATATTTAAATATGGGTACCATTTTTCCAGTGGTGGGATTCAATTTTTTTTACTACCGGTTCTGTGGGCGTGGCTTGGTGGGCGTGGCAGGGGAAGGATACTGCAAAATCCCCATTCCCTCCCCACTCCAGGGGGAAGGATACTACAAAATTTCATTCCCTCTCCACCCCACTAACCTGCTCTCCAGCTCCGTTCTCCTGTGCAGGGCAACCAAAGAAGACCCAGCCAATCAGCTGGGACTCAATGAGAGGCAGAGAAGAGATGGGGGCAGGGCCAGTCAGGGGTGGGATTTGCCGGTTCTCCGAACTACTCAAAATTTCCGCTACCGGTTCTCCAGAACTGGTCAGAACCTGCTGAATACCACCTCTGCATTTTTCCTGTCTAAATAACGAAGTGAATTCCAGGGGCATATGGAACATATTCTTCTGGTTCAAACTAAAACAGGTTGCCCTGAAAACAGTTTGGTGGCAATATGGCACCCAGAATTATAAGATTGTTCCCCTCCAAAATGATCTCCGATTAAATTAATGTGTGTTTTTAAATGAAATAGATTTTTATCTATCTCACTGGGGATTTCATGAACTTTTTGTTTTTGTAAAATCCTGGAGTGCAGTTTGATTTAGAAAGTTTGAGTCACTCTCATGGTTTAGATTGCCACTGGAGTGCTAACCACAGTTGAAGGACAGTCCAAAACATTTCTCCTTCTCTTTTAATTCTTTTGATTTAGCTTTCCTATTCTTTATGTTTCACAGTTGTTCTTTACTGTATGTTGTAAACAATATGCTGCAATTAAAAGGCTGGGTGATGTATACATTTCTAAACAGACAGGCAGACAAGGGGAATTGTTTGAACGTTCTTTTAATTGCTTTGGAGTCTTTTCTAATAGTAATTTTATCAAATGACATACTTTTTTGGGGGAAATCTCACAAAAAAAACTGCACCAGAGAAAGGAGTAGAAGATGTCAGACTATAGCATATCAAAAAACTGTATTTATAAACTAAGTGCCATATTCCCAGATCCATAGCCCAACTGCTTCCAGCAAGGCTGAATTAAAAACTATCCAGATAAATGTAAACATCCAACATCTGAAAAAGTACTTGAAAGAGAAGAAACAGGCCATTTTTATAGCATCTTTCAACACAGTGGGTACCCAGGCAACTTCATAGAAAAGATCGTTTCCACAGCCAGGCAGAACACAAGTACCACAACTCATGAAATTAATAATTCTCCCAAAACATCAAAAAATACCTCAGAAGCCACCAGGAGATTACTTTAACCACTAGGCACTTTGGTAGCCCACAAACCAATGAAATGCCTCCAAAGCATTTTAAGCAAACTCAAATAAGTAAACCGATAGAAGAGAGAAACAGAATGATTTATGGCACCATAAGAGCTATAAAATTCCTTTGAGGAAGATGGGAAGGACATTAGTAAAAGGCATTCAGAAACATCAGTGGTGGTCAGAAGACAGGATGGCAATTCTTCAGGTTCACAACACGTAGACCAATTTAACCATGAATTCAGGTGGGAAACTAACCATTTTAGATCAAGCCAAATCCAAAAATAGCAATAGCAATAGCACTTAGACTTGTATATCGCTTCACAGTGCTTTACAGCCCTTTCTAAGCGGTTTACAATCTATTGTCCTCAACAATCTGGGTCCTCATTTTACCCACTTTGGAAGGATGGAAGGCTGAGTTAACCATGGATCAATGAGACTCGAACTGCCAAACTGCAGTCAGGTGGCAGTCAACAGAGGTAGCCTGCAGTACTGCATTCTAACCACTGCGCCACCATGGTTATGACATTCCTGAAAACTTATAATTCTGCATTATTATTATTATTATTATTATTATTATTATTATTATTATTATTATTATTATTATTATTATTATTTTAAATGTTTTGAAAGCTATTTTGCTTCCGAAGCATTTTAGAAGCTATTTTTATATAAAGTCTTAGAAGCTATTTAAAAACAACAGGATT